>NW_021318516.1:2871548-2887929 GCF_001605985.2 Dendrobium catenatum
AATTGTAATTTGAATCTTCCAACAGCGCTTCGGGTCCTTGATTTGGATCCATTTGGGCTCGGATTGGGTTGAATTTGGTGTCGCTGCATTCGTGTGTCCGAGACGCTCAGTTCGACTATAAGTTTGCTGAAATCGGAATTCAGATGGTCTCCGATTTAATTTTTGAAGTTTCCAATTGATTTTGCCTCGAGATTCGTGCTCGATTAAGATAATTTTTTGATGACGTATCAATAAGAAATCTATTCTAAATGAAATCTTAATCTTTATTAGGAGTTTGTATAAAACAATTCTTTAAATAATTTTATATGTTCTAGGAAAAAAAAATAATTGAGCTAAAAAAAAGTTCATCCGTAGAATGGTTGAATGATATCAAGAAAATTTAGTATTGTCCTATGGATGATGAAATGCCGGCTGCAAGATCAAGTCTAAAAACACAATAGCTAGTAAATAGCCCAAAGCTTTTTAATAGATTATATTTAGGATCTATTAGAGATAGTTTTTTGAGCTACTTATTTTTTGAACAACAATCATATTTTTATTTGCCACTTCTTTTTCTTTGTTTTCTCACTATTTTTTAGAATTTTTTTGTGATTAAAATTACTTTCTACAACCATAGTATCAAATTTACTTTCTCCACAATAACTCATAATTGATTTTATAAAACATTGTAGTCATCCCAATCAGACCTTTAGTCAAAAGTATAGTATGTTACTCAAGCAGCTAATGCTATTTTTTAAACTCGCTAATGTTTTGTTTGAGACAACTTTCTTAAATAATTTTTTAGTACAAAAATCTCTTGAAATATGACCAAAAATTATCCAAAGATTATTTAAGTGAATTCTCCAAGGTCACGAAGCTAACCACCACCCATAGGAAAGTCTAAAAAACTTCATCGAAGTGGGAAGGGAGTTGATCTCAATTGAACGGGTCCTTCATCTAGAAGTTAGCATTCATTCTCAATATAATGAGGAGACATTACTATATGCTGACACCGAGCACAACTCTATGTCTGGATGTCGTGGTACAATAAAAGGGTGATGTTGTACATTTTTACTGGTATATAGAAGTTGTTCAGTGTCCGCACAAAATAATTTTTAGTTAAATTCATTTTAAAGGAAGTACTTGCTAAGCTTTTTTCTATAATTTTATCTATATTATTTTAAAGTGGCATTTCTTATAGCTTTTATAGAGTTTAAGCTGACCTTTTTTTATAATGTTTTAAAGATTTTATTGAGAATTTAACTCTTAATAAATATAATATAGAAAAAAAATCATATATACATATCTTATCTACATAGTGTATTTATCATATTAGAAAAAAATGTGTAGATTTTGTTACGCGATCTATCACAGCACTAGTAATATTATATCCTTAACTCGGCCGTTTAAAATCTATTGCAAAATATATTGTCATTTTTTCTCACTTTTACATAATAATGGGCACAAACTGTAATAAACCACTATGTCATTGATGCTATACCTTCACAAACTAATAAAGTTCGCACATATATACAAAATCAATCACTTCTCTTTTTAACCCTGGCCACAAAAAATTTGCTTCAGATCATTATTATTAGAGCTTCTAGAATGAATAATGTATCCAGAGTAATATGCCTCAGGTAAAATATTTCTTTATGGGATAACATATAATGTCGTAGTTTTTGAGTGGCAAAGATCAATGCTAGGCATTGCTTTTCAGTTGGTGAAACACATTATGCTAACTAAAATGGGATAACATAGTGTATTTATCATATTAGTAAAACATAATTTCCTATCTTCAATTGTAGTCAATCTTCTTATGCTCTAGGTTCTACAACATGCACCCTCAAAAGTAAAAGGCTTCATACTTACAAATATTAATAAATGTTTATCAATATCATCAGATTTAGATGTAGACATCTTGTTATGGGCCTCGCCCATCAACTATGCTAGTAATCCAACAAATTGAGAATTAGAATCAAAACTAATAGCCCCCACTGTACTCTGGAATGGTAAAGTATGAGTAGAACTCTGCCATCTATCATTTTTGGCTCTAACAAATTCATCGAACACATAGAATGGATACAACTATATAATACATGCACAAAAAAAAAAAAAAAAAAAAAAAAAAAAAAAAAAAAAAAAAAAGAATGAACACATTATGCTAACTAAAATGCTCCTAGTCTAAATATAGAACAAATTTATGGATATACTATAATTAATTCCTGCAAACTATTATTATAATACCAAGATTTCTATCACAATCTGATCAGATAAAACCCACAGATAGAACGGGTCATATTATGTGTCGAACGGTGATCGCATAGAATTTTTAGGATCTAATTAGATAGAATTACAAAAATTTCAAATGATTCATAGATTACAAATCCACTAGAACTTCAATTAAATAGATGAATACGCATTATAAAAAGTTTTTTCATTTCTCTCATAAAACATTTATACTCAAAATAATTTTATACAAACAGTACATATCACAGATGATTCATATCATAAGGAAAAATAAACCATGACTATCAAAATTTATCTTACATATCAATACAAAATTAAATCTCATAACCAATAACTTTTCCTTTGCTTGAACTCAAGATTAGAGCCTATAAAATATATAAGCTCGAGCTCAAGCATGACCCGATTGGACTCATTAGCTTGTGAGCCAGCTTATTAAAAAAATAATTATATAATCATTCTACAAACCTCATATCAGTGGTGTAAGTCAGTTGAGTTGGCTCAAACTTTAACTTATTAATGAAGTCGTCAGTCTAGCTAAAACTCAAATTAAAGTCTATATCATACATAAGCTTGAGTTCAAGCATAACACGATTTGACTCCTTAGCTCAAGAGTCAGGTCAATAAAAAAATTAATCAAAAAAATATTAATTTATTATATAATCATTCTCCAAAATCTCATATTAGGAGTGCAAGTGAGTAGATTTAACTAAAACTTTGACTTATTAATAAGATCACAATATGTATAATATAAAAGCTCAAGCTCAAATTTGATCCGATTTAACTCGTTAGCTCGTGAGCCGGCCCTAAAAATTATAAATAAAAAATTCATTTTATTCAAAAAAAATTATTTAATTATATATTGGCTCATTATCATAGGCTAATGTTTTTTTTGGTGTCTTGATGAGGAAAAGTGAAGCAGGCAAAGATCCTGTGGATTGACGAATCGCTGACAGTCTTATGATTTGAGTGAGTTGAAGTGACGTTCTTATGACCACTCATTTCTTTTTCCCTTTTCTATGTTTATATACGAATTTATGTTTATTATTTTTTTCCTGCACTGTTCCATATAATTCCATTCCCGGCCGTAGCGATGAGCTCAGATTGGGACGGTCGTATGGGAATGAGGCGTATGGGTCGCTACAGTGTCTTCCCGTACGCTTCGACGCGCCTTCCACCAATACTCCCCCGTATCGAATCTGTCCAATCGGTATGCGAACAACTGCGTGAAACCGTCCGAATGGTACTTATTCTCAGAAACTACTTTTTTTATTATTTTATAGTATTTTAATCTATACAATTGAATTAAAATATATCTTTGGACTATAATTGAACTTTCTTAGTAGGATTAACTAAGAAATAAGATGGTAATTAGAAAAAGAGAATCTTAAAATTTTCCATTCAATTTCAATATTAAAAAATGGATAGGTTTACTCTAAGGGTGAGCAAAATGAATTTTCGGGTCGGTTCTCACCTTCAACTAATTTGATATAAATCCCGCCCGATTAGACAGACATGTCAAAAATTCAGACCCGGCCCGCTACAAGAGTGATTATGGGGAAGAGTGTCCTCGGCGTGTTGTGTGAGGGCAAGGGAGCGTGTCACAAGTAGGTGAGTTGCGAGCAAGCATGCAAGCTAGAACATGTGGATGTGCAGAGCGGGCAAGCTCGTGTGTCGCATGCGGGAGTAGGGCGAGAGCAAGGACAACCAAGGGTTCGTGAAGTTCAGACAATCGATGACAGATGGACCGCGACAACAAGGAGACCTTGATGGACGAGACAAATAGGTCACTTACGGGTTGATTTTTGGTAGTCGGGTTAACCCAAACCCTACCCATTTTCCAAACATGTTGTCACGAACCCGAAATTTTGGAGTTGGATCAGGTTTGGGTCAAGTTTTTGGATCATGACAAATATTACCACCCCTAATTTACTCTAACCCATATGTATACATGAAAGTTGAGGTAAGATTTTATATAAAATATTTTATTTATGAAAAAAAAATTCTATGATATAGTCAAATGATGATATAACGTGAAAGATTTGGTAGCACGATATATTACCCCCCCCCCCCCCCCCCCCCCCCCCCCCCAAAAAAAAAAAAAAAAAAAAAACCCCCCCGCGTCTACCAAGGGTTTCCTCCCCTAGTTGGTCGAGTTCTAGCGAGTAACTCTATTAGCCATTTTGAACTATTCTGGCTAGTTGTCCATTAGGGTTGAATAAATGGGAAAATAGCTTTAATGATTCTGTTTAACTATGAAACCGAGTGTTATGGTCAAGTTGAGCAAGGAGATTGATGACTTTGTTTAGTCAATCCATTAGCAAAGGAATGCTTCATTTGAACAGTTTTTTTAATGCATTCAATAGCAGTTTTCTAAAAAAATTTTGTAATAAAAATTATTTTAGAAAGCAATAAAAAAACAGATCCAAACGAAGCCTAAACCTCATTGGGTGAGATTTGATAAGCATAATAGAATTGATATTCACTCACATCCTAAAATGACTCGATATCATCTTTAAAAACTTGCGGCACCTCAAATTTGTTCTTCAAGATTATATTTAGGTTGATCGTAATCAGCCAATCTTTAGCAAATGACAAAAAAAATTATAGTGATTTTTTAAATGAGCAGGTGTAAAAATTTTTTTTTTTAATAAAAAGCAATGTATGGATGTATAAATTCATAATTAAGAAAAATTATAAAACCGAATCCCGATTTCTAATAAACCGGAAACTTAATTCTGATTTATAGAAACCGGAAAAATCAATAAACTCATTTATTTTCCGGGTTCTCAATAAACCGGAAAAGTGAATTCCGATTTCTCAATAAACCCATTTATTTTCCTAATTTTTAAATTAAAATGTTATAATCCGCTATATTATTGATTTCGTTAAATTTTGTGGGTTTTGAAAATTTTTTAATTAATTTTATTATTTTTAATGAATATATAAATAATTGAGTACTCATATTTTTGAATTATCTGATAATGTAATTTGCTGTTAATTATATGACAAAAAATTTTGAATAAACTAAATTTATTATTATTTGAAAATTGAGTTTTTATGAAACTTATTTTCCAAATAATAATACATTTTTATTTATTCAAAAATTTTAAAACAGTGACTATATAGTATGTAAGCATCCAATTTAAATATTTATATCAATATAAATTTTATTGGAGATAAAATTTTATAAGTATTTTGAATAGCGATTATATAGTAGTTAGATTTTTGAATTTAAATATTTTGGCTAATTTGATGTTTTTTTTTTCTATAAAATTTATCTCTTCTATTTTATGAATTTTTTCCAATTTATTTTAATACACTACATACATGAAATTTACTGAATACCGACGGTTAATTAACCCCTACCCCGTATCTAACTGTGCTCAAAATTTTCAATAAATAATGACCCCTGCAGTCTGGCATAGATAATCAATCTAGTCCATTATTTACTGCATAAAACTTGCATTCTCCTCATGACCGCCAACGAACAGATGTACCAGATCATGTGTATGGTTGGCATATTCAAGCTGTGAAAGACCAAACTTTAGTAACAATAATTTATGATTGTAGTAGCTTGCTTGAATGGAAGTTCAGTATGCATTACAAGAGGCCGCTCATTTACCGACATTGGGTAGAAAGACTGTGGCGAATGCTACTGGGAGGAGTCAAAATATACAATGAGGCCCAAGGTACTTATACAACCTCATATATATGGCTAGCTCCTCCTTACCATTTCCTTCAAGAGGAATGATTGGTATGATGAATGCACTCATGCTCTCCCAAATAGTAGTGTGCTCCATGTGGTATCGTGTTCAATTGACCTCGACTCTGCCCCGACCATCGACTCGCTTGAATTATATGTCAATGGGATGCACATCTATCAATTGAACTCCACCAAACTATGCATAACTCGATTGACCATGTGTCACTCAACACACTTTAAACTAATCATTGACACTCAAATATCTCAAATGTCTAATCCCTCGTGACAGTTCGGAGGCAAAGGTGATAATTAAAGTTAAATATACACATGGTAGTACTTGGCTCTATTGTAGGCCATCCAACTCATCTCTATATGTCACTAAGTTGCTCGCTTGCATATTACGCAGTCGGTCTCTCCTTGAGGTTTTTTCGATTTGGGTGAGAATATGTAAAACCACATGCTGAACATGGAGGTGTCACAACTCTCTCTCAGAAAAATATCATACTCAATATTTCAAAACTCAGATTTGAGATCATATAAATAAATTAGGATATAGCTTTCGCATCTTAAACTCTTTTTCGTAAGTAGCATCTCTTGGAGTTCTATTTTTTGTGGACTTTAACCATCAGATTATGTTTACTTCTTAACCTTCTGACATCATAAGCTATGTTTGTTTCTAGTTCTTCTCTATAACTTAGACTTGGACGTACCTCAATATATTTTTCAGATATTCTATTTTTAGAATCAAATGCCCATTTTCTAAGAAGTGATACACGAAACACTTTATGAATCTTAAACAAGTAGGCAAAAGAACTTTCAGTATATGAATAGTCCTCTCAAAGTATATGTAATATCAAAAATCTGCTCCAGGATCGTCCAGGACGATCTGGATCGTCCTGGGACGATCAGTTGTATGACAATTATACCAAAAGGTGCCTCAATTTTTAAGAGTTTACCTTATTTTTACTTAAGGGGTTTCACAATCTCCCCCGTCTAAGTAACTGACATCCTCGCCATTATCTTTATCCCAAAATCATCAACGAGACAGATAGGATTCCAATGGTGGCCCCTACAAGTTTAAGTGATGACTCTCGCCATATATAGCATTTTTTCACATACAAGATTTAAGAGATGACTCTTATGGCGTAGTATTTTGTCTTGTATGACACTTAGTTTTCATCTTCTGGTTGGTATATTACTCTAATATCATTTATAACAGCCCATCAAACTCTTAATTATCGAAATATTATCCTCTTTGACTAAAGGGCCTCACGGTTTTATCTTATTGGTGAAACTTTCTAGAAGGTCACCCATTCCAGAATTTCTCTGGGATAAGCACACTTAACTGTAGAGTTTCTTAAAAAAAAAATTGACCATTACACAAAAAGGTGCCTCAATGTTTAAGAGTTTATTTTTTTTTTTTTACTTAAGGGGTTACACAATACCTATAGCAAAATATATAGTAACTTCTTCCCATTTCCACTCTGGAATGGGCAATGGCCACAAAAGACATCTCGGTCGTTAATGCTCTATCTCCACTAACTGCTAGGATTCATATTTAGATACTAAATCTACCACATCCATCTTCAATCTAGGCCACCAAAATTTACCTTTATGATCACCATACATTTTGCTGCTTCATGGATGAATATTGTAGCCTGAATAATAAGCATAGTACAAAATCTCTCGCCTCAGATCTCCTATAATAGGAACCCACAATCTGTTCATGCAGAAAATAATACCATGCCCGTAAGAGTTTGTATTATCTTTATTGGCAGCATCATATGATTATGGAATCTTAGTAGATATTATTCGAACAAAGATGTATGATGCGTTGGAGTATTGTAACTAAAGCCTAAATAGTTTATTTTCTATATCCAATCTATAACTAAAGAATATTCAAAAGATATTCATAGAGTAGTTTTTTTTTCTCCTTAGCGATGAAAACTAGATTTTTACATAATTGTTTAGGAAAAGAGTTTTATTGAACCCAAGAAAATTAATGCAGCAAAAGATAATAATTATACTTTACTATTATTCTAAAGTAATTTAGAATTGATTTTAGTTTTATTATTAATAGCAATTAAGATTATCATTACTTCAAATTAGATGATATAATTACTAAGAGACCATGATGCGAACATCCAACCGTCCATGTCTATCCGAGGAGCTGAAGAACGACGGTCGTGATCGTCCTACGTTATCTTAATTTTTAACTTTAATTATGCATTTTTCATTTTTACCCTTACTTAAGAGTCTAATCTTATGTAAACCCTAAGGGCATGATCGTCTTACTTTAGTTTCGTTTATTTTTTAGGCCTATATATAAAGGTCCTTGTTAGTGTAATAGTATGATGAAGTTTTAATAAAAAATTTGCTCTACACTTTTGTTCTTTGGGAGGACATTAGTGAGAATTCCAATGGAGGGAATCGTAGTTTCCACCAGCCACAGGATGGTCCAGGCTCATGGCATGAAGTCTCTTGGTGAAGGGCAACGCATTACCCGTCAGTTTTCGAAAGTCCAAGACTAGCGGTTTTATCTTTTTTCTTTGTTTTTGTCTCTCCTTATTTTTCATTTAACCGCCGACTAAATCAGCCCCTAGCCGCCGGCCACCCCACCAATTCTCCAAGGCTCCATTTCTCAATCATTCTTTTATTACTTTTCTAATTTGATTCAAAGTAATTTGGGAATTTAAATTTGAATTTTGAAAGGTCTTTCATCTCTTTCCTAATTTAATATTCTAATTAAAAAATCTTTGAATTACACCATTATTATCTTCCTAATTTAGCCATATCTTATTTGGAAAGATTTCACAATTCAAATTCAAATGAATTTGAATTTTAAAATCTTTCCAAAATATCATACACCTATTTTAGGAAATTCCCCCCAAATAGTACAAATCTGAACTAAAAAATTGGATTTGAATTTAATTCCCCCTATACAATGTATGTGGACACATACATCAAATTTGGACATCTTTCCTCCCTCCTTGGCTGGCCCTCTCTCTCCCCTCTATCATAATTATTTCCTCCCTAATTAAGGAGATAATTAATTCCTCTCTTCCCTCAGTTCTTTTTTTATTTGAATTTCAAATTCAAATTCATTAATTAAGGAAATATGAGATGAAATTTTAGCTCTAAGGGAAATCCTTTGCAAACTTAAGATCCATAATACAAAAACACGCATTTTCATTAGAGCATCAAAGCTTTTCAAGAACTAAATGAAGAATATGAAGAGGATTGAGATAAGTCAAAGTTACTACCTTATAATTCACTTTAGATCACATGCTTCCTCAACGTTAACTGCAATAGATCAACAGCCCACATGTTGAAGCTGTTTATGTTAAAAGCTGGGGAATGAGGAGGAAATCAATAAAACAGCATGAAAGATAAAAGATGGAGACAAGGAAATAAGTGCTTTTTCACTCTTTCCAGCTATTGTAGTGTACATGTTTCCCATCTTTAATAGTACGACTTCACTTCCTTCACCATAAATCTACAGTTCCAGATAGTGTAATGACCTTATTATTGGTTCATTGCTAAATTCAAAAGGATGAAGAAGATATAAGAGTGTGCTTGATATGTCTTCATAATTTGAATGTTAGTCTTTTTCTTGGAATTGTGTTTCTCAGCTGAAAATATTATATTAACAAGTGAAAAAGAGAATAGGAATGCGATGCCATATATACAATATGAACATAGATTTTTTTTTTTGTTGGATCAATCAACCAACATAAGGAATAATCATAAAAAAGGAGCAAAGTGAAAGAACAATGTAGACACAAAAGAATAAATCAAACTATATATGGCCAATCAAAGGAGCATGACCAACTATGAAGATCTTAGAAAATAAAAATAAAAAGTTCAAGAATCAAGCTGCAAAGCTTTAATATCACATGTCAGATATCCGTCTTGAAATAATCTGAGTACCAATGAGAGGCAAGAGAAAAAAAAAAAAAAAGATGATTGAATGGTCTCTAAGCAAACAATCTGAGTATTAAAAAAATAGTAAGGGTACCTAAAAGGATTATATGATTACCCAAAAAACTATGTGCTATCTGAAAGGACCACTATGTAAAGAGGGTGATTAACGTACTTGAGATAATAAAGATTATTCAAAAATGATAACCCACAAGAGTTTAATTAAAATGTGATGTAAAACGAACAAGCATGGATGATTAAATTAAAGAAGTTTACATAATTGCCCCTAGGGCCAACATAAAGCAAAGCCCTCAAGTGAGGGTAGAAATGGAAAAGTACAAATAACAAATAAAATACATGAAAATAAATAGACACGATCGTAGCCGTTGATCTTCAATGTCCTCATCAAAATGTGTGTGTGTGTGTGTGAGAGAGAGAGAGAGCCCTCAACAAAACTGTATGATGTGATAAGAGAAACAAATGATGATTCAAATTTTATGGAGCAAATTTCCTCAAAGGGAGAAGTCATGATTTAGAAGGATATCTATATAATTAGCATTCATGTGTTAAGCTAGTTGCATCAAAGGCTATATGGTAGGATATGCAATGCCTTGGCTACAACAAAATTATAACCAACACCTATAGGGAAGGACTCATAACCCACCCCTCAAATATTTCCTAGAGAAAGGGGCCAACCACCTTATAGAACACAATGGGTCAACAAAGGCTCTTAAGTAGTTTTCCATTCCACTCAAATGGCTAACATAAACCAAGCTTGGTGAAGCCCTCATGCTATAGCACAGCATAAAGGATACCTCTCAGTTGAAAAATGATGCTCTACCTCAAACTCTAAACCTACTTCTCCTTGGTTTGGAATAATTTTCTTACTACTTTGATTTTCATCTCGTAATTATAATTTCTATTTGGCTATTATTTTTTGTGTTAGAAATTTATTTTTTACAATAGCGTTTAACATGTTACTTTCCCCAGAACAACTTTATATTCACCTTTATATACAATCATCCCAAATAAATCCTTCATCTCTTCTTTCTACTTGATTTCTAATACAAACTCTAATGCAAATCCTAAACTTAGGCTTCGTTTGGGACAACTTTCTCATTGCTTTCTAAAATAACTTTTTAGTACAAAAAATTTCTGATTCAAAATTTTTTTTAACTAAAACACTATTTTAGAAAGCATTTAGAAAACTGTCCCAAACAAACGTTACCCTTAACTTCATCTTTTATTTCTACCCACCCTCTTATAGAAAGTTTGCATGCTCTAACACCACTAAATGCTACCTCTCTTCAAAAAATAAGATCTACTTCCAACGCTAAACCTTTCTTCTTTTCTTTCCACCCAATCTCTTATACAAAAGCTTAAATCCTAAGTTTCCCTCTACCCAAGCAAGACTACCAATAAAAAATCGAAGTGTTCTACTCTTAGCAAAATGAGGATAACATATATCAACTTAGTTAAGTCTACTAACCCACACCGAAAAAAACTGAAACTTCTTCCTCCTGAAAATAACCATCCCAACTGAAACTCAAAATCACTCCATTCATGTTTTGGCCAAGAAGATCAATCCCTTACTCAATTTTGAATCACTCTCAATTGCAAATGCTAATTGCATAAGAATAGGCATCTAGATGCCTCTTAAAAAGAAACTATAAACTCTTTACTGACAGCTGAATATTAAATTTTCAGAGTAAGCGTATACAGTGAATGATGCATTGTAGTAGCATCTAGTTTTTATTGGACTACAAATATAGAAAGTTTTATGTACAGAATTACATGGCTTACCAAAAAGTTAAATATTCATCGAGTTGCCAAGTTATGATTGTCTTGTCCCTTGATTGGAGAACTCAAGTGTTGGAATTCCCTAAAAGTTGGAATATGAGGAAGCAAAGGTTGCAAGCAAGAATGATTCCTTTTAAAGTATGCTCAATTTTGCTCGACATTGCATTCAAAATAGTACTAAGAAGGCATTAGACTCGAATAGTCTACGGATGCGTCTGAACTCCGGAGTTCTTCAGAAGTCAAATAATGAAATCGAGGATTCTAAAAATCCACAACTTTATGGATATCGCTTGAATCACCTGCAAGGTGATCGGAAGCGCTACTTATACAGTTCAATTCAGAAACATCATTGTCTCCAAAATCAGAAGTAGAACTGGCATCACAGTTTTCAATCTGAACTGTCTCAACATCAGCTTCTGTAGATGAGCTTTGCTGCTGTTCAGAATCACTGCTTCTGTGTGCAAAGCTCAAATCATTCCTCTTCACAATACTCAGTACAATGCCGTTATTAATCCTTTCAGGCTGCAACAAATCACCTTCACTAACCAGGATTCTGGTGGAAGCCACTGAAATCCTACTGGCAGATTCTCTAGAATCAGAGTCAGAGTTCACTGAACTTCTATCAGTAGAAACTCTGGAGTTGTTATAGCAAGAATCTCTTCTCTCCAGCTGAGTCCCAGTGGTATTGGAATGTGAAGCTGAACCATCAACTTCATCATCCCTCGGTGAACTAATGAAATCCGATTCCATTTCCAGATTCTGCATGAAGTTTATAAACTTGTTTGCAGAGGCTGTCCTCATTAATGGTCCGCCACTTCTTGTCCATGAATTAAGATCAATGCTTTCAGATTCACTATCAGCCACGTCAGGTATGCTAATTTGGCTACGACCACCTTTGCCAAATGAACCACCAACATGGCTCGCTCCCTGAAGGTTTGAAGTATTAGTATCAACAAAACTTTCTTCATCTAGTGAACCTGATGAGTTTTCCCTCGCAATACAATTCCATGATGGAATCCTCCTTGAAGCACTGAATTTGAAAGTACTTGCATGCCCATGAGAAGAAGCAGCAGCCCTCTCAACACTCCTCTTTAGCCTTCGCATGTGGTTGAGAAGGGCAACACATTCATCCAATGCAAGTTCAATTGCACAATTCGCCTTTATCGCAGACAGCTTCTCCCAGGTGCACCTTCGTCCCTGGTTGACAGCCTTTTGGAGCTCCACATATGATGGATTTTGTATTATTTTTGAATACTGAAAAAATTAAAGAAAAAATGTCAATTGTAATCAAGATTCGCCTAAGATGTGTACTTAGATTTTTCATATCTAATGCTAGCCTAAATGTAGAAGATTTGTTTAACACCTGAGCCAGTGTAGCTGGCATGACAACAGTCACATCACCTTCCCATTCCTGGGCAAACAATTTTGCTAAACCCCCCAAAGGAAAACCAAGTTCCCGAATTTGATTGCATCTATGCTTAATCTCCATCTCAGCAAGATGCGCCAGCTACTTATTGGAAACAAAGTAACAAGTCAGAATGTTGCAAAAGTTGGAAAAACATTAAAAAGAATAAACATTAAAGGGCTTGAAACACAAGGAAAAATACATAAAAAACAAGCAATAGCTATAATAAATGAAAGATCCTGTGTGCTAATAGATAATAAAGTACCTTAGCTGCAAAATTGCCTCCATAAGCTCTCACAAGTTCCTTTACCCTCAGCAGCGGAGCTATATGAGGATTAGCTTGGCTGACAATAAAATGATTGACATTGAATAGTTCCTTTAACTGCATCGTAGGTAAATCACTTTCCAAACTTCCATCCCTCCAGCGCCTAGTAGAGGCTCCTGACGTCTGTTCTGGCCCCACTGAGAAGGGTGAATGGAAAGGTACAATCTCTCCAAATCTATCCTTAGACATCAACTCTTGAGCTTCAAAAAGACCTGGGAAAGCGCAAGAGGCAGTCACAGCACTCCATATAACAACATGAGGAGATGTCAAGTAGTTTAGACATCGTGGTGGTTCATGCTTCCTTGGGGAGCAAACTGTGATGCCCAGAATACGGCCTGTCACATCATAAGCCTCTTGAAAAGTTAAATTGCTAGTGAGATGTCTCAAAAGCCTCTGCAACTGTCTTATCTCATGAACTGCTCCATGTGTCATCACCCTCTTAACTACAGTGAAAATCCCACCCATCTGATCAAAGAACTGAAGTGAATGCAAAGAGTCCTCAAAGAAATTCTCAAGCTCAGGCCGAGACCGTGTTGCTACGATAGCACAAACAATGGAACCCACACTAGACCCAGCAATTATGCGGGGTAAAAGCTTATGCTCTACTAATGTTTTCACTACACCTACATGGAAAGCACCTAAGGAAGCACCCCCACTCAATAGAAGTGCTGTCCTACCAAAGGAATGCCTTGTCTCATGCATGAAAGCAAGCTTCTCTTCTAAGAGCAACTCCTCGGAATCAGAGTTGCAAACCATTTTCAGTTGGGTTGAGACTTCATCAATATACTCCTTGATTAGTTTGGGAACCTGCAAACAAAAAAACGAGTTTATAACATAGATTAAATTTTGATTTCTACAAATAGAAAGATAAATACTATGAAAACAGTACCAACACAGTAAAAGTTCAGCATTCATAGATCTTCTTTGCCTATTAAGATACTAACTTGAAAGATGAAAAATAACTTTAACAGTGGCAAGTCTGCCCAATGGTCAGCCATCAAGGGAGTTACTAAACTTCTTCCGAACACCAAATGCAACAATTGCATTATTGTTATTATCGTAGATCTCTTTCAGTTGTTGTTTTATCTTTATCTTCCATGTCTTAGTGCTGCCAACATTGCTGTTTTGAAAGATTTCTATGCAATTAAAGGTTTCCCTCTCTCTCTCTCTCTCACACACACACACACACACAGTTTCTTTCCAGATCCTATCTACAGCAACTCCCTTAACGATCTCTTAGATTCACTCCTTCCATATCTTCTGCCCTCTCTTTCTATGATCAATATCTCTTATCTACTCCCATTTCATCTTTCCTTTCCCTACTGAGATCTTCCCTAAGCTTACCATTTTGACACTGCTTCTATAAAAAATTCACTAGAAGATCTAGATTAATTCATGAAAGAAAAAACTATAAACGACTATGAAAGCATGGTTGGAGAATCAACAAGAATTCTAAGGTCATTACGAATATAGAAAGGGTGCAAAAATGTGAGATTCAAGCGAAATTAATGAGATTTTCATCAATGGGTGACAATCCGGATGATTACACAGACCAAAAAAGTCAGGCAAGATTCGTTATTCATATGTAACAATGGGCATTGCATTTACAGGCTTACAATGTTAAGATGAGAATTTATTCATGCAAAAGCCAAGAAATAATGAGAAGAAATCTGTAAATATGTTATATCTCTTTATCCAATACATAGGAACTAGTAAACAAAGTTAAGCATTGGATGCCTTAGTCTTCTGCAGGACTGCATGAATCTCATGAGCAGGATTTAGGTACAAGAATATCAAGAAACAGGGGAGATGAAATATAGCAATATCACACAAAATGAAAATGTCTAGGTTAAAAATTTATTGTTTACCAAATTTAGCAAATTATTTTTCTCGAAGACTAATATGTAAACCAATTCAAAAAGGATAGTCTGTTGATAGATTATTGATCGAATACAGAAAAGTTACTTGAAAAACATGATTTTCCATTTGAAACAAAAAAGATAGAGAGCTGAAAGGTCAACAGTTCTTAGTGCTTTTCATTAGTAAAACATGCCACGTGGCATCCATAAATCATATAAACAATCTCATTCATGCTTCGTATATCTCCTAAATATATTTGCAATCATAGACTAAAGGGATCATCAATTTCACCAATCCCCTTAGTTTCATGGCAACTGCAAGTAGGGTTTATTAATTCGCATTGCCGATGTATTCTAGTTTGTTTCAGGAACCATGATTTTATGTCAAACAAACATAGCAATAAGTTTGCCTCTTATGATATCCCAGTCATAGCCTTAATGAACAGCTATTGTGGTATGTAAAATGCTTCCAACACTAAGGCAATGTTCGGTAATGTTGAGATGTTTTTCTGTTGTGGGATGTCACGATGTCACATAAGTTATCGCAATTCTCATAGAGATGAGAAAGTCGCACAGTAAATTATTGCCCAAATTCAAAAAGATGTGAAGGAGCTACACGTGCAATGCATTGCATGCTTCCCCTAAAACAACAAACAATGATATGTATGGTTATAAAAACAAGGCAGAAGAAAAGTATTTCCAAATAAATCTGAAGTCTCAATCTCAACTTGAAGCAAAAACTGCAAGAATTCCATTTGTATTTCCTTCATGTTACTTTCATTCAATAAATTGCATGGCCAAGTCACAAATTTTCGGATGAATGATGGTTTGCTAAGTATAGACTGATCTTCACCAAACAAGGTATGGAGGGTAAAGGGCCGTTCAATCTATATCCGATAAAGAAATTAAGATTGCTACTACCTATGATGCACAAACACAGACACAGTGACAAGGACACGAGACATGTCAATTATTGAAAATATATGACACAAATAAGGGTTGGACATGGTATTATAATTTTTATATTTTAAAAATAATGTATAAAAATTAAATAAGTATATATTAAAATAAATTTAGAAATAATAAGTCATTTAACTAGAATTTATTTTTAAAATGATTAATATTATGATGTCAAAAGT
>NW_021318516.1:2888029-2895309 GCF_001605985.2 Dendrobium catenatum
GAACCTTAGCGCCATGCACCACTTAAAGGGTCAAATGATTTTCGATTGCCAAACAGACGACGTCGTTGCGATCAAGATGTCGAATTCTGCTAGGTCGGGGGCCCTCGCAATTGAATCGGACAAGATCGATCAAAAGGGACGATCGACACCCGAAATTAAAGCGCGAGACTGATCAAACGATCCCAGATCGACAAATAGACTTCATCATTGCGTCCGAAATATTGCCAACCTATGAAAACTGTATTTTGTATATTCAATTTGGATCATCCGGAGTGGTGACACAAATTTCAAGGCAAAACACGCATATCGAGGAGATTTTGCCCCTATAGAGACGATACGATGTCGGCTCAACAAACGGACAGCTCCATTGCGTCAGGAACGTCATCGACAATCAAAATATATATTTTATTTAATCAATTTTGATTAACTGAGGTGGCGTCGTGAATTTCGAGGCAATTCAAATATGATGTGAAGGCGCGCATATAAAAAAAATGAGGCCTCGAAGATGCTCTAACGACGTCCGATTGACAAACGGACAGCGCCATTGCGTCCGAAACGTCGTCGACATTCAGAATATATATTTTATTTGATAAATTTGGATCATCGGAGATGGTGGTAAATTTCTAGGCGATGCAAATATGATGAGGTGGCGTCGTAAATTTCAAAGACGATTCAAATATGTTGCGAAGGCATGCGCTATGAAGGAAACGATGCCTCGAACATGCTCGAATGACGTCCGATTGCAAAACAGACTGCGTCATTGGGTCCGGAACACCGTCAATATTATGAATACAGTGCCAATTTGTTTGAATGAAGTTTTGCGCGCAAATCGAGATAACACACACTTCGAGGGAATTAAGCCTCGTCGCCGCCCAAACGACGTCCGATGGCAAAACGGACTGGGCCATTACGACCGGAACATCGTCAATACCCTAAATGAACTACCCATTTGTCTAATTTTCATGTTCGATAAATTTGACATGCTAAACGAGGCAATCGGCACACAAATTGAGGAATTTCACACAAAACGAGATGATTTTTAGTAATTAATGCGCTGCTGACACTTTCACTTAATGTGAATGCTGGTTATAGCAAGTTATTATTAACTTTGCTTATAAATTTAAACAAAAAATGCAAGTCAAACAAAAATCGAAATCACATTGAATGCTAGCCTCGGCACCGTCGAAAACCTGCTCAAATCTCTGATTATATCCCGTAAAATCTGCCGAGCCTACGTCTAATTCCCGCAAAATCAGCAGGTGTAATGTCAATCACAGCTCAAAGGAACCTGGCCTCGTAGTTAAAATGAAGGGAAATGAATTCACTTCTTGGGGCTGCCTGGCTTGATTTCTACGGTGCCGAACTCCATTTGCAAGCCTTCTTCCACCTGTAAAAACCTCCGTCCTTCACTCAGCTCCCAAGTCAAGCTTCACCTACACAAGCCTTGTCTGTTTTCTTTCTTCCACTCCTACACACAAGAAGCCGAACAGCTCCCTGTCCGTCTCCCTCACAGCCCCAGCGGCTGTTCATTCGTTTCTTCTCCTCCTGTTGTGTGAAGCTCCAACTAATCAGGCCCTTCCCTACTACCCAACCACAAGCCTTTGCTTTCATATGAACAGCAACTTCTTGTCCCCTTCCTACGCCAAGTTGAGCAAGTCAGAATTGGTTTGCTGAAGAAGAACGACGGCAGGATACAAAGCTCCGTTTGTGCATTTGAGGGTCCTTTATACCAGTGGCCGCAAATTCCAAGCCATAAAAGTTTACACATCTGTTATTATTAAACAGGCTTTTGTTCTTTTTTCTATTACTTAATCTCCTTCGCGGCAGTTTACAACTTTTTTTTTTATGCACAACCTTTCCCAATTACCAAAGCACTTCAACATATTTCATATCCCCATCCACTAAAAAAAAAAAAAAACTAGTTCAAAGTTTCTCTTTTTTTTTTTATTCCACTCAAATGTTTCGATTCACCCAACTGTGCCACGTTGCAGTTTGATTTGCTTTCATTCACGTGAAATTTCACTGTTCATGTCAGAATGTAAAAAAATGATTATTTCCCATATGCTAAATTCCACTCAAGCTGCTCCTTCATGTGGAATTTGTTGTCCATAGCAGGTTAGGCCGTAACAAAACTTCATCCTAACACTAAACTCAAGCCCAAAGCTGTCTCCTCCAAGACCACTTAGCCCAATAATCCTACAGCATTCATCTCACCTAAATAATTCAACTTCATCTATTTCCTTTTACATGAAAAACCCGATGTCCATGTGAACTATTTGCTAAAAAAAAAAGTGCAGCAAGTTTCTTTTAGTATTTGCTGAATAAAGTAAAAAAAATGACAAACTTGGAAAATGGGTTGACAATTGTTATATTATGATTTGATATGATTAAAACTGCAAAAGTAATACGTTATTGAAATAATTAATTTGCATATGATTAGTTATTGCCGAATGTTTAGCACTAGTCTGAATCTAATATTGATTGTTATGGATATAATGTACTGATTTGATATTAGATATATTTATATGATATCTCATATGATATCCTCAAGATTTCATGTGCGTCCAATGATGAGAGTTAGTGAATGGCGAGTCATAAGGAGCTAGAGATTAATGAGAGTTATAAGTAGTTAAGGCGATTGATTAAATGAGAGTATTAAGAGCACATTAATTAAGAGTCATTAAGGTTGACATAATTAAGAGTTATAAGTGTATGAGTAAGAAACCCTCAAGATACCCCTCTTCTAAATATTTGAATATTTTTATTTATATGGATATTGTTCGATATTAATATTGCCAAAACACTAATCATTGTTAATGATTATTTATTATTGTTATTATTACTATTACTTTGACTGACACCTGAGGAATAATGATAATATTACTAAATAGTTCTATTACTGATACTTGTTGGGCTCCGAAAAATTTGGCCTCGGCCTCCACTCCGCTCTTCTTATTCGGCGAGGAAGTTTTTTAACGCCAGTTCTGAGGTAAAATTTTTTGTAAGGCCAGATTGGTTTGTTAGATAAGACACTACCCAGAAGATTTCGCCCTCATTTTGCAGGACTTTATGATCTGAGTTCTGGTTTTCCTTATAGGCGCAAGCCCCTATAGTTAATTACCCCTCTCGATCACGAGATGAGAACTTCGATTTAAGGCTAGTCGTCAATCAGATACGTTATAGAGGATACTTTATCTGCGCATATAGGCAGCATGGTTTAGGTAATTGTAGATTTAAGATTTGAGAATTTGGGAATTTGGAAAGCTTAACATTTTAAAATAGAAATTTCACCATCTTTCACTTAAAAGCGATGGTGGGATGATGATGGACCCCCCGAAATTCAAAAAAATACCCCTCATGGTTCCGTCATCCCGGGGCCATCGTGGTTCCCTTGTCTACTTAGTCAGAGGAGGTAGTCGACCCAACCTTTGACAGAAGATCCTTCCGCCACCAGCTCAGCGCAGGGTAGCGTGTGTGACCTAACAACCGTATCGCTATCGACAATTTTAGAACCGCGGTTGAAATCGTAACCTTTATCGTCTAAGGTACACAACAAAATCATCATGGACGAGAATAACACACCCCTTAACGTCTGTATCTATATATTGACATCCACTTAACGAATACCAACAATCACAGTCATATCTGCGTGTGAGTACGAACTTCATAAGACATCGATTCTCAAGGATTTAAACGCCAATTAAGGAGCGTTATTGCTCTAACCATAACGCTATCTGTGGTGCCAGTTTGACGGCAAAACACTCGGTTCAGAGGGCCCGGGGTTTCATAATTCGTTTACCTGCAGTGCCATTTGGCCCGGCCGAACCTGCGGTTAGAAGACACCCGTACCACTACTGGCAAGAGATTGTTTGAGAATGAATCCTAGTGATATTTTCGACTAAAAGGCATTTGGCTCTTTGTGAGCTGAAGTAAACTTTAATTTGTCCGCCTTCGGCAAACTGTTGCGGAGGCGCGTGGATTTTGCTTTAAGCCTACCTAACAGTATGATGGAGCTATTATCTATCCCTTGATCAACCTCGACAATATATATTAATATTTTTTTTTGGATTTTGCGAATTTGGGAAATTTTTTGGATTTTGAAGATATTTCTGGATTTTGAAATTTTTATAGGTATTTTGGGTGGAAGCTATGGAATATTTGAAATGGGACTTTTGGGAGGCATTTTGAAAATATTTAGGATAACACCACAGCAAACTCCTCGTTGCAACCGCTTTCAGACTCACTATCGTACGAACACCTCCGGTGGCCATCATCGAGCTGTGGGTCATTTTTTCTTTAAAGCTTTGAACCTTGTTCGAATCTGTCGAGTGCGGGGATGTTGCACAGAGGGATTCGAGGTTTCGTAGGCTTTATTGCCCTTTATATGAATTCTCATGTTATAGGCCTTGAAGGCCTAATATGGATTATTAAGATAAATATTAAACGAATCCGAACACCAACCCGTTATATTTGTTTGTTGATTTCGAACCCTGCCGACTTCATTGGAACCCGTTAATGAAAGGATCGTTTCGAACTTGAATTCACTTTCAAACCCGCGCAGCATCCCTAGACGTTTTTCACGTGTGTACCAATAACACACCTCCCGCCAACGGCGTTCTTGATGATTTTTACCCCTTTTAGTTGTGCCTATGTGTTATACAAACTATTGTCCACGGCGGGGTATTCTTGGAATAGACGCCTTCTGTCTGCTTGTACGGAGGTTTGCAGATCCTGGTGGCGTGCATTATAGTCTTGTGGGACGCCTTCGCTGCTCGAAACTTATGAGTGTTTGCCAGATCCGGTGGCTTGGCCGTACAGCTTCTGAGTTAGCAGTCGTTCGCGCCACTCCATACACGGTATACAGCGCGGTTTATTAGACTGCGTGCCACTTATTTGTTGATTTTTCGTAGGAGTGGTATAGTTGCACCTAACGAGCCTCCCGTCTTTGGTCGTAGGGAGCTTGTATCGTTGTAGTTGTTTGCTCATGAGTACATCCGTCATTGTTATGAGTGGACATATATGATATATTCCTCACAGACTGAAAATTGACTTCAGGATACTGCATTTACTGAAGTCTTCTGCACACCCATCAGTGCATTGACACATACATCCGTTTTGTAGAAAAATCGTACTGTGTTGCAAGCATCTTCGTTTCGCACATATTATATATTCATTTGTGAGCGTTGTGTATTACTCAATAAAGAGAATTCTATATAGGCTTGTAAGGAGGTATGCACTTGCCCTTGTAATGATGAAATAATATGTGATAAATCCCCCTCCCCAATAGTTTTTATATGGTTTGCCAATATTTATCTATATTATGATCCCAACATAACCCCATTGCCCCCCATCTTGCTCATTCCCTTAGAAATAATATGTTGCAACAAATCAGTCACTTCAAACATACTACGATCGATACGCCCCCATCTTATCTCCCGCGACATCTCTCAGCTGCAACAACATGCTTAACATAACAAATCCGACTTCTATTACCCTCCTTTACTTAACTGTTATCAAAGCTACCAAATCATATCCTCCACAATCTTTCATATTTGCCAAATAAATTACACTTGCAAGTTCTTGTCCTTCAAATGTTGGTTACAACAAAGTGTAAGGAATTTGATATTATCACCAATATTTTATTCCAATTCATTATTGACTCTTTCAAGGTCAAGTATAATCATCCAAAGACAATCATGCCTAAGGTTTTATGACTGAATTTGTACATCAATCCCTATTTGATTGCATAATTTATTTGGGTGAATTTAAATGACGAAAGTGGTCATCTTATGTTCAATTAAGCATCCTTGTATTGTTTCTTCATAAGCATTCCAGCTTGATCCATGCTTTGAGATTCATGCTTGGCAACATGATATTTGAATATTTCATATATCCCTTATGAATTTCATCAATTTGATAATTTTGTAATTTGATATTTGATTTGCAATTATCACTCTCAATGTTTCATGATTTTTTTTTAAATTAGGCTTTGTCCCAAGTTAGCTCCTAAATAGTCATTTATTCCAATATTCATTGGATTCCAAGCTTTATTTAATCAAGGTTCAAGGTCCATATTCCAAGCATTCAAGTCCAAGCAAGTCCGAGTTTCAGTTCCCAATCTGAGTTCAAGTTCAATTCAGCTTAAATGAGCCTCTTCCCTTCATTCGAATCCCCTGTAGTTCCTTGCCAAATGCCAAAATTAATGTTCACAATTGTTCAAATTATGATTTGCAGTTTGAGTCTCACTTAAGTCCAAATATAGCAATTATGTTCCACCCGAAAATTCGCAGCCTTCCGGCGGTCTCCCTCGTTTAGGAAAAAACCTACGGAAAAACTGGGCCTTTCCCACCCCACCCCTTAAGAAAAGCGTGCCAATTGGGTAAGATGCCGTCTTTCCGAGGAACACCTCGGCCGTGTATTTTTCGCATCCCCCCCACGCTAAGAAAACATGCCATGAGTATTATTGTTTTAAAAAAATATTTTTATTTTTCGAAATATTTTACAAGAAAAGCAGTTATTTCCCCGCAAGCGGCGGTACTTATGGTATCCCTCCTCGTGTACGCGTCGCAACCGGTTCCCATTCCCACCACGCTAAAGAAAAGCGTGCTGCATGGGCCGTATTACACACTGAGCCATCAACGGTACATGGAATATTCGATACACCGGAAGCGCTCTCGCACGACCTCCTACCTTGTCGTGAGGTCGCGCCGGTTGCCCCTCCCACCCACCCCTAAGAAAAGCTTGCATAAGGTAGACCACCGACTCCGACAACGCATGTCGAAGGTAAGAGAGCAAACAGAGGGTCGAAAATCGAGGACAAAAAAAATCTTTTCTTTCTCCTTTTTTTTTTTGGATAAATCTTTTTTTTTTTTTTTAGATACATATAAAAACATATTTCTATAAACACATTGCACCATATATATATATATATATATATATATATATATATATATATATATATTATATAATATATATATATTATAATATAATATATATTATAATATATTACTATCTATATATATATATTATATATATATATTATATATCTATATCATTTATAAATAAAAAATATATACATATAAAAGTTATAATATGTATATAGATATATATAAAAGCCACGATTCTAAATAAAACCCAATTTATCATGTAAAGATATGTGCATATAAAATTTATAATAACATACAACCAGTATAATCAGTGTACATATATATAAGGCTAATATTAAAATAACCCAAAGCTACTAACTAATGAGGATCTACAACAATAGTTGAATTTCAGCA
>NW_021318516.1:2899308-2900435 GCF_001605985.2 Dendrobium catenatum
CACGCATAGCAGCCTCCGTCCTTACCTCCACTCGCTGGCCTCCCTTGCCCTGTCCGTCAAAGCCGTGACCTGCATCCTTCTTCACGTGCAAACCAATCTCCTCACACAAAAAAAAATTCCTTCAGCTCTTCTTCTCAACTCCTGACAACAAAATTCTCTACACTTGATGAATCCCGTCAAAGCCTGTACACCCGTCCCTCCTCTGTTCACAGATCACCCAGCCAGGAGATTCCGATGGCGTGAAGTTTCTACTCCAAAATTACCTTGATGAAAAGCCATAGGATCTCAGTGGCTTTATGGACCTGATTCTGGGGCAGGCAACCATTGGGATTGTGGTGGAATTGGATGAGAATGACAAAGTGGATTTATATGCTGTCATTAACTCCCTTAACTTTGGATGATATGGCGGTCATCAATGCATTGCGGAGCTGAAAGAGTTTCTCGCAGCTGCTCGTGGTAATGAGAACGTTAAAACAAAGCTTAAAGTGCTGTTGGAGCAGCAGATGATGAGCCAACAAAACAACTATGAGACACATTCTACTTCAAGTTTTATTTGCTGATCACCATGGATTTCCAATTATAACATTTATTAGCACACCTGGTGCATTTGCTGACTCAATTCTGAAGAAGTTGGTCGAGGAGAAGCAATAGCCTACAACCTGAGGGCTATTTTGGCTTAAAGGTCCCAATAGTCACAATTGTTATTGGTGAAGGGGGATCTGACGGAGCTCTTGCAATAGGTTTTACAAATAAGCTGTTCATGTTACATTGTCTTTATGTTGCCAGATCTAATGGTGGAATACATTGGGAAGCTTCTTGAAATACCATGATCAAAGCTACTTTTTGGAGACCAACCCTTGAAGAATCATTCTATTCCAAAAAAATCTATGGTTATCACTCGATACAAGCAAGATCAGTTAGCACTCATGTTGGAGGTTTGTGAGAGGATTCATGCACATTTGACAGCTGCTATAGTTTCCAACGATCCAATATTCATGTAGATTCATGTATGTACATGTATGAAGTATAAAAAAAAAGAGAAAGCAAAAAAAAAAAGAGAGAAAAGAAAAAAAAAAGAAAGAAAAGAAAACTTTTTTTTGTCTCGATTTTCGAACCCTTGTTTGCTC
>NW_021318516.1:2903498-2908404 GCF_001605985.2 Dendrobium catenatum
ATTTACCTCGGAACTTAGTTCGTTAAAATTCCCTCGCTGAATAAGAAAAGCGAGCGGAGGCCGAGGCCGAATTTTCGGAGCCCACAAGTGGAGATTCCGTGTTGTACATTTTGAGAATACCCGAGCAAGTATGAACTAGAGCTTCCACATTATCATAAATGCTTGATTTGAGCTCGAGCCGAGCTCAAATAAACATAGATAAATGAGTAGCTCAATGAGAACAAGATAAATTTTAAATGAGCTGAGTTCGAATCAAGCTTTTATGATAATATTAAAGCTCTAGTTCATGTAAATTCATATATACTCGAGCTTGATTTAGGCTCAGCTCACTTAGCTCACTTAAGGTTCGTTTTATTCTTTTAGAGCTGCTCATTCATCTAAAGCTTATTGAATATCCGAATATTTATAAAAGTGTTTAAAATTGTAAATGATTAGAATGAAATATAAATTGAAATTTGTCTATTTGATACCCGAATATTTATAAAAGTGTTCAAAACTGTTGAATTACTTAATCAAATGATCAAATGATCAGAAATGAAATATAATCGAGCCAATCTATGAGAAGTTTGTGGAATATTTAGTTTAGGGCTGCAAATGAATTGAGTCGAGCCGGGCTTCAACATTTTCAAGATCATGCTTGTTTGCCAAGATTGTGTTAAAGCTCGACTCAATAAGATTCGAGCCTCTTTAAAATTTGTTCAACCTTGAGTTTGTTTAAAAATCTCATGTTTAAGCTCAACTCGTGTTCAGGTTTGAACTTGGTTCATTTATGCTTATCGAGCCTATTAACGAGCGGCTCGTTAAATGAGTCGAGCCACACGCAACTCATCGAACGCTTGGTTCATTTGCATCCATAATTATCTCATTTATAGCCCTACTTCTATCTATAACTCGAGATTAATATAGCTAAAAGATACCAAATTTTGAAGTTACACACCAATTTAAATCCACACTAGAGAACAAAAACTCTGAGCCCATCATCAGGTATAATGAAATAGTTACATGAACACAAATCTGAAATTGTTTATCCTTTAATCAATGAAATGTTATCAGGGAACTGTTTATAGCTTAAACTCCAATAGCCTGCATCGAGGCAATTCAGACAGAGACAAATGTGGCTCTCATAGTAGATATTATATAGGGGAAATAAGAGGGGAAGAGGCTTAGGGCGATGGGTATTCAATCACATACAGTATCGTAAGAATTTTGTTATTGGATTTGTAATAAGAAATAGAGACTGATTAAATAAAATATTCAATTTATTTTATTAGTTTGTAATGGTTTGCTTCTTAAGTTTATAGTGTCGCTTTATAATATTTGGTAATAAAATGTCTAACTTTTTTTTTTTTTTTTTTTTTTTTTTTTTTTTTTACATCAATTTTTATTTTTTATTTTTTAATAAGTGTCCTGTCTCCTGATGACCTTCTATTTGGTCCGGTGAACGTACGTACAACTCTACGTTCGGCCACCGCAGTAGAATCGGCCACGCGTTTTCATTATTTTAATCGGCACACACCCGACAAACCCGACCCGGAACAGACTACGATTGTCGGTTATTGGTAGGTATTGGTCGATTTGTCGGCAATAACCAATACATATTGCCGGAGCAATACCGAGCAAATACCTAGCATTCGAGCAATACGGCTGTACCGAGTTGTAACAAATTTTTTTCTAAGGCATACGAGCAACTATCTGCAATATCCGAACAAATACCGTAGCAATACGAGGCATATCACCGAGCAATACTGGTTGTCGACAGTTGTAACGAAACTTGATACCGAGTTTGTTACCAAGTTGTAAATATAAAACTCGTAACAACTCGGTATGCATTTGGTATTGGTCTTCCTCAAGACGGTATTTCCATTTATTGCAAGTATTACAGCAAAGTACAGAAAGCAAATACCAGGCTACCGAGAAAATCGCGAACATATGATTCCTGGGTTTACTCCGGGTCAAGTCTTCGGGCCGCGCACCGCGTAAATAGACGGTTAAATAAAGAGCACGTGGCGACAAGTTATTGACGGCCGAACGCTATACTAGCTAAAGTGTTTAATTTTTGTAGTGGTTATGCTCTACGTCTAGGTTAGGACGTAATAATGATTAGGATTTCGTTTTGGGTGTAAGTATTTTATTGCTTTCTACCAAGCAATGTTTTTAGTGCAAAAATTTCTTAATTTCAAGAAATTTTTGTATTAAAAATATTTAAAAAATAATAAGAAATTGTCTATGATTTATTAGTTAGTCTATGTTAAGAAAGAGTGGAGGCTAGACCTAAAAATCAAAAGATGTGAAAATTGGACGCGCGTAAGATACCGGAAAAAAGGAGGAGGTTTCAGATTCGACTGGTTCCGACAACGGCGATTTGATTAGTATAAATCAATAATATTATTAAAAGTATTAAAATGGAACATAATAATGATAATTTAATCTTTAAAATTTTTAATTACATAGAATTTTTGGAGTAAAAAATAATAAAATTATACATATATAATCTTACATATTTAATATTAAATAAATAAATAATTATATACTATTATGTATATATATTAAATATAAATACATTAACTAATTTTAAATTAAATATAAAATCTTCAATCTTCATTTTAATTTTATTTATTAAAAATTTAGCTTTATTTATAAATAATAAATAAATAATTGTTTATTGTTAAATATATATATATATTATATAGTAATATATATATATATATATTATATATATATATATTAATAATTATAATTATATTTATTAATATTCTAATGAGAATTCATACTTCTTTTAGATTTTTTCTTGATTTTTCTATTCATTTTAATTTCACATTTTAGAATATAGTTATTTAGCTACTTTGATAATTATAAATAATTCTAAATTTTAAGAAAGTTATGAAATTAGTTATTGATGATTTTTATTTATAAATATGTACAAAAATTTTTTCCACAATTTCTTAATTCAATACAAGTCTCATGACATACATTGTTGAAAATTTGAAAGCAAAACTACAGTTGTTTAGTCCACATAACTTGGAGTTTTATGTTGTGTTATTTATATACATTCCTTATATGCTGGGTTAAGGAACTTACATTGGTTGTATGGAATATGTGTTGCAAGGTTATTTATATTTCAATTAGTATAGTTATAATTAAATTTTTGGTAATCTATATGTTAAATAAAATATATGATAATTTAATTAATTTAATATTTAATTAAATTTTATATTAAATTAAAAATATTTAAATATTTATATTGAACCGGCGGTTTTTAAGGAAACGGGACCGGACTTTAATGGTCGGCAACGCGGTTTTGACCGGTTTCGTTACTAGACGATTCTCACTAGGGATCGACCGACCATAAGATCAGTTCACGAATTGAATCGGTCGTACTAGCTGGTCGCAGTCGATTTTCAAAAACAATGCTAAAAACATTGATTATTAGAAATGATTTTTTTTTTGCTAAATATTAAATAGAATTGGCACTAATAGATAGACTAAGGGATTGATGATGTTATAAAAAAGAAGAAGAAAGGCTTGAAGATGTTGTTTGTTGTAATGGCTATAGATGATAAACAACAGATGCATATTGCCCGCCGAATAGTCATATTCCATTAATCATCACAAATAGTTAATTTTTCTGACTAATTACGCTGCCATTATCCATTCAAACGACCTTTAGTTGATTAATCAGCAAAAGAGCAAAAAAACACACCAAGCATCATAAGATTATCTTGAAAGGTTGAATTTTTCGGAAAGACCATGTACATTTACATGCCACAAGCAATTTATGTACACGACTTCAAAACGGAAGAATCTCCTAATAGACTCACTATATGTAAATTTTTTTATTAAAGTTTATAAATATAATTATTTTTATAATCAGACTATATAATTAAATTATTAGGCTCAATTTAAAAATTATAACAACACAGATTAAGAAAATTAATGAGCAAGTTTAAGCATGATTAAACATTAGATTATATGCAAAGTAGATTATTTAAGCTAGACTACTTTATTCATTGATAGAGCTAATGATGCTGAAGCTCGCAATAATAGATTGTAAAATTTTATTTGATAATTAATCAGACAATCTTAATTAAAATTCAAAATCATTTAAGTCATTTTTTTTAGTAATTTTAAAAATGATGAACAATTTTGTTGAGTCCTGGAACATTCGAGGAGGTAGAGAAATATAAAATTTAATTTCTTAGTTTTATACAAAGATCCAACACACAATCAGATAGAAGGAGAGGGTGTAGCATTCATAAGAGACACCAGAGTATTTACATGAAAATCCCTTTGGTACTACCATCCATAATACAAAGCATATCATAGAGTATGTTCTCACAAATGTTTGGGGTCCAAAAAAAATAGCATCATTCAACGAGCTGTTATACTTTGTCTCTATTATTGATGATTACTTCATATATGTTTTAGTGTACAACATGAGGCACAAGAGCGAGGTAATAAAAATCTTTAGAATGTGGAAGAAGTGGATTGAGACTCATATTGACAAAATGATCTATTATATCATATCAGACAATGTGGGTCAATACATTTCATATGCATTATTACAAGTGTTAGAGATCTAAGATAAAGCACCACTTAACTGTTAGAAAGACATCACAGCAGAATGTGATGGTGGAGTGGACAAATCAAATTTTGATGGAGAAAGTTTAGTGTATTATCTAATGTTTGGTTGGATAGAGTCTATTGGGTTAAGGTGATAGATTATGCATGTCACTTGGTGAATCATCTGTCTTCTATAGCTATTGGGAAGCAGACCCTAAATGAGATATGGTTAGGGCATCCTGCTAGAGTTTTTTAGCACTTAAAAGTGCTTTGGCATGTTCAGAATGATAAACTGGAACTATAGGCAAAGAAGGCGATCTTTATTGGCTTCAGGCATGGAGTCAAG
>NW_021318516.1:2908504-2914729 GCF_001605985.2 Dendrobium catenatum
GACTAATGCAGGCTGCTCAAAGGAAAAAAGCAACCAATGGTTCGCCACATAAATCTTGGCTCCATTGCGTCGCAACTCTTCGCAGCAATACAACAAACGGCTCAACAACACCTCACATCTCATATATTTATTGTGAAAGAAAGATACAAGTGAAGGGGAAACTGTTGAAAGTAAGAAATAGATAAAAATCGGGAAGAAGAAATAGTGCAGGAAGAAAGTAGCGTCTCAACGAGGGAAAAAACCACTCAGTTGGATAGTCTCAGCTAACCAACAACCCTTTTCATGCAACAATTTAGCTGTATTAATTATAGGAGAATAAAGTTCAAATGCTCACATAAATATGCCACCTAAGCATTTCCAATATAAGCCACATACTGAGAAGATAAAAACTAACTAGAAATCGCAAAGGAGAGGAACATACAACAACATGAAACCAAACCCAGAAGAAACCGGACATCGTGGGAAGTCCTCAGCAGCCAAATAATCAAAATTTGCATGGGGCGACATCAGTAGAATAAATCAAATTTGCATGGAAAACCCAGCCAGCAAGAATAATCAAAATTATTCATGGGAAAACCAGTATCACTACAGGAAATACTTATACCGCGGAATTTTCCGGCGCCTTTCCCGCGATTTCCGGGCGTTTTCTGACGGTTATTTCATACAATAATTTTCCGCGGCTTCTCGACCGATTACCGCGCTTAAAACATTTCTTCCGAGCATAATCTTCCCCGACAAAATTTTGCGACGGCAATTTCCCGCAAAATATTCCGCGGACTTTCCGAGGGATCATTCCGACGGATTACCGGCGCTTTGAGAAACTTATTTCCGACGTTTTCCAGCGATCACATTTCCGACGGCTCTTTTCCGGCGGCTTTTTTAACGTTTCGGCTGCTTTTAAAAAATTTAATAAAAAATGAATAAATTTTTAAAACATAAATATTAACAAAAAATTATTAAAGTTAAAAATAACTATTCACTTAATTTTCATCTTAAATTAATTATGTTAGTCACGTTTTATTTTTTAAATATTATTTTTATTTTAATTAATTATTTAATTTTTTATAAATAAAGTTTTTTTTTTTATTCTGTGTGATATAGTTTAGACTTAAATATTACAAGTTAAACGTATTTTCTTCTTCAGCAAAGCGGTCGTCGTTTCGAAATTCCACGTAGAACCGTTGTCTCGAACCTCGCCTTGACGCTGGAGCCCCGGCAGCGTGCGCGGGAAGTAGCTGCACGCTGCGGGACCCGCTGGGGACCTGCCGGAGCGTTCGGAGCAGGTGGCTCTGGAGCGGCGGAAGCGGACTGGGATGGTTCGCCGGAGCGCCGGGAGGGTTGAGCCGCGGGAGCGAGTTGTTGCCAGAGCCGGTATTTATCTTTATTTTTGACGGCGTTCAAACGCGGTAAGACGCAGGGACAAACATTGCCGCCCGGAAAAAAACCGCCGGAATTCACTTTTCCTACGCCGTTTTTACGGCGATAATTAAACCGACCGGAACAACCGCCGGCAAACTAACAAAACATCCAGAAAAGGTTCAATACGCCGGAAGGCCGCCGGAAATGGGTGATTTTCTTTGTGTTCAAGAATAACCAATTTGCATGGGAAATCAGTAGGAGAATAACTTAAATTTATATGGGAAACCAGCAGCAGGAGTAACCGAATTATGCATGGAAAACCAGCCATGAAGAGACATGGGCCAAGCATATTATGGTAAAAAACAACCCAAGATTAAATGCCCAATTAGCCAACAAGGAAGCAAGTAAATAAATTCAACTTGAATGGAAAACCAAAGGAAAGAAAATACCTAAGGGCTTCAAACCCAAGCATGATCATGGGTTGATTTCTATCACAGGGCACATAAAAAAAAACATAGTCCAAAATTACATAACATCCAAAAAATAAGAAATAAAATACAAGATATAAAATGCACATAAGAAATAAAATACAAGATATAAAATGCTAATCCTAGATTGCATCAATAATCCTCATGGGATCTAGTACTAACATCCTCATTAGCCTCCCCAGAATCTCTAATAATCGACAGATTGTATGAGATTAACCAGTCAGAGTGCTCAAGAGGATTCACATTAGAATTCACTTTTAAAAGTAAAGTAATAGAAACATCCATACCATCAGTAATATCAACAAAAGAGGCCCTTTGGTGAGAACCCTATTTAGACGGTACAACATCACCACTAGTGATTACATCGGAACTCAAAATAGCAGTAGCAGCAGGATAATTATTTAAGAAATTGGCTATGTTGCACCGATACACCAATTTATGAAGGAATTCTGTATACGATACACTGATACACGGATACGCCTCTGATATGGCACCGATGTGTGTCAGATACGACACATATACTTTTTAATTTCAAAAGGACACGGGTATCCGATACGCGTGTCCGTTGAAAAAAAATTTTTGAATAAAAGACCCGTTGTTTTTACTTCCGTGGCTACGAGCAAGGTTCTCTCATTTCCGAGATGGATTAGAGTCTCCTGATGATATGGGAATATTAGAAATTGTTAATCTTTCACTTTTGAATTAGAAGCTATGATATTTATTGAATATAATATAGAAGTTCAAAGACAAAGCACTGAAGAAGCTAATCATATCATTCCTTCTATTGAATATTTGAAATTTCATGTGCTAGACAATTTATGTTAATGTTTTTATTGTTGTACTAGACATTTAATGCTTACTTTTATTTTGATATTATAAGCTACAAGGCTACAAATGATGTTTTTTTTTTGTTGTAATTTCAAATATTATGCTTTGATTGCTTTCTTAATTTTTATGTATGATTTATAAATTATAATGTCGTGTCCGCGCCGTACCCGTATTCTGTATTTTTAAGAATTGATGTGTCTCGTATCCGTATCGATGTATCCGTATCGGTGCAACATAGGAAATTGGAGATAAGAGCTTCGGGTAAAACTTCCATATTATTGGTAATACCCTTATCAACCACATAATCATTAGCATTATGTAAATCAGCTACATTACCAATATTAGTCTAAATATTATTTGAAGCAATATTGTCAAGATTATCAATAATTATTTGAGCAACAGCAATATAATTCACATTAGTGTTGTCACCATAAGCCACAAACTCATGAAAGATAGTGTCAACCTTGCCATTACCAATATTCGAACTGTTCTTAGAATCAGGGGCAATAACTTAGGGGAAACAAATGACAGAAGGGGCAGCAGGTAAAGTTTCCTTGCAAACACTATCATTAAAAACAATAGGCACCGATTTTGGCATAAGATACAACATTCATTTTTTATCATGACCCAAAGCTTTACAATAATCACAAAAAGAAGGGAAATCCTCAACAACAGATTGAACATACCCCAGTTATCCGGAATGATCCAAACAAAATCGGGATAACGCTTAGTAATATCAAGCTTAATTAAAACCCGCGCAACCGAAGGGTGAGAGCCAATTGAAGTTGCATTGTTATTGCATAGGGGGTGACCAAATAACGAACCCAAGCCATTTAAAATACAAGGAGAAAAAAGGTGGGGACGCAGATTAGGGAAGGTGACCCAAATGAGTATAACGGGAGATTCAACTGTTATATCAATGGAGACCACTTAACCAATTTCAGAAATAATTATTGACAAAATAAGAATGATGCGCAAAAATCCAACATTAATCTAAATCATTCACAAGTTTAATCAAAACATGCTTCGCGTCCAAGAGAGTCACAGAAAATTCACCAGCAAGCTTAAGGTTAAAGAAAAATTTCCTAATAGATTCCAAAGCCAACCTACTATTGAGAAATTTACCAACTAACGAGAATTCAAAAGGTGCATCGAGAGCCAAAATTTCCTCAGAAATCTATAGAGACGGCATACTACGAAAGGTCAATGGTTTAAGAGGAGGGAAGGCCACAGGAGAAGCACTGGCCAAGGCTTCAATAAAGAACCTATAAACATTTTTACCAAAAAGAAAATCAGTATCGCTCAAACGAACCCGATTAACCGCCATCTGACGAAGTCGGATGAACAACAATCAGGCAAAGGGAGAGCACATCCAAGAGAAGACAAAAAACCAGAAAGAAGAGAAACAAAGAAGTAAAAACTTCGCTGAGAGAAGAGACAAGCACCACCCAAGGGAGAAGGGCGACTAGGGTGAAGCGCTAGTAGAGCAGGCGAGGAGGAAAAGATTGCTTTTTAAATTTTTGATGAGTGTTGAGCACATGATGTACAGTTTTGTTAGTTATTAAGGTATTTGTGGCTGATGGTGGAGAGACCAAAGCTTCGTTTGGGATAATTTTCTTATTGCTTTTTAATGCAACTTTCTAGTATAAAAAAAATTGAATTAAATTTTTTTTAATAGAAAGCCGCTTTAAGAAAATAGTAAAAAAGTTATCCTGGCCACAGGAGAAGCATTGGCCAAGGCTTCAATAAACAACCTATAAACATTTTTACCAATAAGAAAATCAGTATCGCTGAAACGAACCCGATTAACCGCCATCTAACGAAGTCGAAGGAACAACAATCAGGCAAAGGGAGAGCATATCCAAGAGAAGACAAAAAACCATAAAGAAGAGAAACAAAGAAGCAAAAACTTCCCTCAGAGAAGAGACGAGAACACCACCCAAGGGAGAAGGGCGGCTAGGGTGAAGCGCTAGCAGAGCGGGCGAGGAGGAAAAGGCTGCTTTTTAAATTTTTTATGAGTGAGCATATGATGTACAATTTTGTTAGTTATTAGGGTATTTAATTTATAGCTGATGGTGGAGAGACAAAGCTTTGTTTGGGATAATTTTCTTATTGCTTTCTAATGCAACTTTGTAGTATAAAATTTTTTGAATTAACATGCTTTGTAATAGAAAGAAGGCTTTAAAAAAATAGTAAAAAAGTTATCTCGGCCATAGGAAAAGCACTGGCCAAGGCTTCAATAAACAACCTATAAACATTTTTACCAATAAGAAAATCAGTATTGCTCAAAAAAACCCGATTAACCGTCATATGACAAAGTCGGAGGAGCAACAATCAGGCAAAGGGATAGCACATCCAAGAGAGACAAAAAACTAGAAAGATGAGAAACAAAGAAGTAGAAACTTCCCTGAGAGAAGAGACGAGCACCACCCAAGGGAGAAGGGCGGCTAGGGTGAAGCGCTAGCAGAGCGGGCAAGGAGGAAAAGGCTGCTTTTAAATTTTTTATGATTGTTGAGCACATGATGTACAATTTTGTTAGTTATTAGGGTATTTGATTTCTGGCTAATGGCTGAGAGACAAAAGCTTCGTTTGGGATAATTTTCTTATTGCTTTCTAATGCAACTTTCTAGTATAAAAAAATTGAATTAAAATTTTTTGTAATAGAAAGCCGCTTTAAAGAAACAATAAAAAAGTTATCCCAAACGAAAAACCGAAGTCTCCTAGCCAGAAAATTATTACGTCCGGTGTCCGGATTCGTCCGGACACCAATCAAGACGCGCCACGTCTCCCAGATACACCTGGGGCCTAGTGTATCCAGGTGACATGGCATGTCTGGATTGGTGTCCGGACGGTCCGGTGACCGGACATAATAATTCGCCCTCCCAGCCTCTCAACCATTACTCTATCTGTAGTCCAATGACATGAAATTAATTTAAATGGGAATCTATTGAGAAATAAAGCATTTTTCTTATTCTTTTTAAGATCAAGATGCCTAAGTTTAAGACTAATGCTGAATGGGCGCAGGAATTTGGACAAAATAATTGAAAAGGATGCGAATTTAGGTATTCTCCTTACATTTACCTTTACCAGAAAATAAAAAAAAAAACAGAACTATCCCTTGCTGTTACTAATTCTATTCTGCCAACTTTTTTCCTTAATTAGTTGAAGAACTATTTTCAAATTATTGAATGCAAATAAATGAAAAAATATACACAAAAACAGATCCATACTGATTTGTTCGATTGAGAATTATATCTTTTTGCTGCTTAGATTGTAGATGACATTTCGTCTTAGACATTAATTATACTTCACCACTTAATACTTTGACCAAATTATTCTGCCCATCCAGCATTCCTTCTTAGTAAAGCTATGAATTAAGTGGCAAAATGAAAGGAAAATAGATGGTTGATAAGGACTGTGCAACCAGTCCCACTGCAACATTACTTGTAATGATTAATAGTAAGAATTGATCTTCATGTTGCAGGATTCAGTGTGGCCAATCGAGGCTGCTGTGGAATTGGAAGAAACAGTGGGCAGATCAGCTGCCTTC
>NW_021318517.1:0-16435 GCF_001605985.2 Dendrobium catenatum
CCCTCTTGGTATGCTCTGGATTACTTAGGTTTAACAATCTATATATAGACTCCAACAAGTGTTATCAGAGCTTCATTTTAAAAATCATAAGTGAACTACTTTTTGATTAACGTAGCATGCTACATTTGAAAACCGAAACACACCTGAGGTTACTCTATCACTGACCTCCACTGTTTCAACATATTCTCTTTTGATTTTTAAAAACACGCATGTCTACTTTCTTACGTCACTTGATTATGCGATGTGGATGCTAGCGATGGCTACACAAACCAACTAGATAGTTGATGGAGTTATGGTAGAACAACCTTTTGAGATTGGACTATAGAAGGAACGGATAGCCAATTAAATGTCAAATGTCTAAATAGTTTCTTTTGTGCTTAAAATCTGAAGACTACATGCGGGTTTCTTTATATTGTAAAGTGGAAAGGATATATGGGATAGACTCTTGTATAACTTATGAAGGACAAATGAGGTTAAGCAATCAAGACTCAATATCTTATTACATGACTATGAATTGTTTCGCATGAAACCTAATGAATCTATCTCTGACATTTCACAGATTCACGAATTGTCACTTTCTTTGCATGCATTGTAGGTGAATTAATTAATGCTGAAATGGTTAATAAAATCTAACGATGCTTTACCTACTGCTTATGATGCTAAAATTACTGCAATTACAGAGTCTAAAGTCTTAACATTTACTCTATTGACATTCTTCTTGGTTCACTATTGCTTATAGCAAGAGTAGTCAAAGAAAGTTAATGCAGTGAACCCGAAAGGAGAAAATATTGCCACTAAAGGTGAAGGATCAGGAGTGAACACTCACAACCTGAGATGAAGAATTGTATTTGCACTGTGACTAGAACAATTCAGAACTTTTGTTCGTGTTAACGATCGGTCAAGTCAAAAAGCCTGTACGAAGAGCCATCGTAAATTGTGTTGATTACAAAGCGTTATATTTTGGACGAATATGATCTCTGTACAAATGTTTTCGTCCAACGAACGATGATTTCGTCCAGGACGAACCGTTTTCGTCCAGGACAAACGTATCGTTTTTTTAATATGAAGGCTTTCTAACTCAAACATACATCTCCAAACTTCCCTTCATCCTTTCGACTTCAAATCGATAATGGCCTCTCAAGCAAGAGACAAAAGTATGTTGACAAAGAAACCCACAGGAATGCCTCTGAAAACTTCCTGTCAAAAGCAAATGAGGATCCTTTCTCGTTTGCCTTGCCAAAATAACTCCTCCTCGCATCTGATTCAAGCGAGATACACTTTAAGGTAAATGCAATTTTTGCCTCACCCATTACATCTTCATTCTTCTTGTTCCACCTTACACTAACAAACTTTTCTCTACTTCTAGCAACATGAGTTTTAATCCGACCATCCTGCATAAGTTCTTTTTTTTTTAAAAAAAGTTGAAATCACAAGCACGACATTGGTGCCTTTTTGAATTAAGAACGAAGGATATAGACACACCCTAATGACTGAAACCAATTTCAATGGATAATGTCATAGGGTATATTAGAGAAAGTGGTCTTAACTATTCATGTCGCAGAGTTCTGTGTATGACCAAAAATGCCTAATCATCCAGCATATCCTTCGATCTCAATCATTCCTAAATGGTGATAGAGTATCAATATTTACCCTCTCCTTTCTGTTCTAACCTTTTTGATTATGGAATGCATCACTTTCGACTAAGCCAATTTATCATAGATCACTCTATGGGCTTCGAAATAGGACATGCAGAACAGAAGAGAAAAGGAAATCCTTATGACACTTAGTTACATATTTGGAAAAAAATACAACTTAGTGATCCCTGATGATGAATACGAAGAGCCAGATAAGTAATGATGCTTCTTCAGATTGCTTTTAAGGAGAAAAAAGAAAAAGAAAAGCACAAGCCAGTGCTTCATAGAAGAAGGCGTGCAAACTTTGCACCTCAGTCAGATTACAGAATCTGATTGAAATATTTGATAGATTAGAGACTCATGTTGATCAAAGATATGATCAATGATGCTCAACTTTGTGCAGCAGCAACATACATTGGTAGCATCAGAAATGAAGTACATGAAATTAATCCAATGTTATGTTGTTGACCCCTCACTTCAACTTTTTTGGCGGCATTCTCCTCTCCAAAACAGTAGAGAATGAGAGATGAACTCTTGTTTTTGTTGTACTAGTGAGTTTTAAAGTTTTTTATGTCATTTTTTATTCCAGTGTTGTTTTATGTTTGTCTTACTTTTTATTTTTGATTATTGAAATGAATTTGTAATCCTTCATTAATATCAATGCATGTTGTACTTAATCAAATTTGGTTTGTTTTTGGAATGTGGTTAATTTTTAATAATTAAGTTCTTATTTAACTTAATAGTGCTTAAATTAAATTGTATATGACATTTACATTAGAAAATCTAGTCTTTCTAAATTTAAAAATTTTATAACTTGTAATAAATTAAAATTTAAATTTGTATTCATTTAGACTATATAAAAGTTAATATATTATTGTAATTTAGATGTTTTTATTTTATATTTCTATGCTCAAGGTATTTATGCACTTTAGAAATATTTGAAAATTGGATTATTGATTTTGGAAAGATTTGTCTCAATTACTCTTGAAATATATACAAAGAGTACAAAATTAACAGAATACGCAAAGGTTCGCATATGAAAAGATAGCACAAAATTACCCAATATCAAAAGATATGCAACAAAAGTGGCCCAAAATTTTGAAAATGATGCGCAAAGCGCCACATGTAAATTCTCTTTCTTTCCAAATTCTCTTCAATCTCTTAATTCAAATTGATCTATATTTCATTTATTTTATTGAACTTTGAAATATAATTTTTTTACATCTTCTTGTAAGATTTTCTATATTCGAATGTCTAAATTGACATATTTTTGATAAATTCTTCTTACTTACAATGTTATATCACTCATCTTAAATTTCAGAATTCTTAATTGACTAATATTTTAGTTTTAAATTGCATACCTTATGTCAATCACCATATTAGATTAAAGTTTTCAAATGAATTCATACAATTATTATATTTTTCGTCTTTCTCTTCACTTTTGTTGTTCAAAAGGAGAGAATTATTGTGTTTGTAGTTTTTGATTTGTGTGGTATTGTCTTGTAGTTTGTTATTAATTTTTTGAAAACAAAAAATGTGTTTTATGGTTCAAATGCCTCCTATAAATCAATTCAGGGGGTTTAGGAGATTGGTTAATTTGAATCATACAAACAATAGATATATTGAAAAAGGGAGATGTTAAGATAATTGTATTTGCATGCTTTATATTTTGCAACTTATGTAGTTTTGATGATTCCAACATTATTGTTAAATGTGATAGTTCTCTCCTAACAAGTTTTAGAAGAATTGTATTTGCTCTTGTGTACTAAACATGTTGAGGGTCTTTCTGAAGTTTTTTTTTTACTGAATCTTCAAATAATACAAAGATAATAAATTATCATTTTATCACAGGAATTTAATATTTAATAGATGAATACAAATGTACTTAGATTAATGAAGGGCCAATAATGCAGATGTGTGTTGCTTTTGGTCCAATCATCCTCAAGAATGTATAGACAATTACTCAAAAATTTGAGTCTTCATTATGTTGATTTTCTTTTATGTCTGTATATGATTTTTCATTTTTATTAATATAGGTTTCACATCTCTAAATTAAATGTATGCATGATTTATCTTTGTCATCTCTCTCAAATGTCATAATTAGATCAATGAAAGTCAAAATGTAATCTACATTATCCCACAAAATATCTAGATCTGTTCCTTTATATCTCTGCCTTCCCAATATTATTTTTCGATTGCAAGACCAATTCTCACTATACCATAGTTTAAGAGCATTTTTTTATTTATTTGATCTTCTCAACTATTAATTACGAGGTAAACAAGTTTCACAACAACTAACAATTCTTAAATGGATAAATCTTTAAAATGAAAGTTCTCTTGAGTGGTCATAATGAAATTTTCTGATCAAACGCATATCATTTGCAACCACTTGCTATCAAATGACATTCAAACATATATGACACATTTTCTTGTAGTGCCACCACATAATTGCATTTGAATGCACATTCCCTCTAAAATTTTTTACTAACTTGTAACATGAATTCTAATGGCTTATCAGTTTCTATAGATCTCTTTTTAACCACTCCATCACACTTATAGCTTCATTTTGCTTTTTAATTCACTGGTGAGTAGAAAAAATAAGGCTTAATAATTGGGCATATTATAAAATAATTAAATGTTAACAAAGTTAAAAAATAATTAAAAAATTTTGTATCATAAGTAATATGAACTATCTAACAGGAAAAAACAATTAAATATTTGCAGTTTATGCTGGTCTAAGGGGTTTTCCCCTTGCGCGGTAGGGGCTGAAGCGAACCAACGTTCAATGAGCTACTTGTTTCGGTTCGATTAAAGATTGTTGTGATCGTTTAATTAGCTAAACAAACAAACTTGAACAATATTTTAAATACTCGATTTTAAATAAACAAACTTGAACACTAATCGTTCGGCTCATTTATGTTCGCGGAACAACATCGTTTGAATGTAGACAAGCTCGACATTAAGTCTGATAAGAAGCTCGATAGAAGCTCAATTCGTGTTCATTTTTGAATCGTGAATAAGTTAGATAAAAATAATAATATTTGACTATAATTAATAAATAAATAATATTGTCTTTGTACATAGATAATTATTTTATTATAAATGTTTTTCATAGATATGTATCCATTATTTGTTTGATAGTTAAAAAAATTCGTAAATATGTTTGCGAACAGCTTGATACACCTAACAAACTGAACATGAACTGAACTATAACCAACATGAACAATCATAATTTAAATGAACCAAATGAACAAAATAAGCTAACAAACATAACAAACTTGAACAAGGTTGATATTAAATAACACATAACTAATGAAACTCAGATACCGGTTGCTCGTTCCGGTTCGTTTGTAGTCCTACTTGGTGGGGTTCGACCAGCCCGGTCAGGTCGCGAGGTCAAGGAGCAACGCCCCTGCAAGGTTTCTGGGGGCAGCGCCCCCTGAACAAAAATTTTCTGTGCTGTGAAAGCGCAGCAAAAGCGCATTGAAAGCGTATCAAAAACACAATAAAAGCGCATAAAAAGTGCAGTTAAAGCTCAACAAAAGCGCAATTAAAGCATATTAAATAAATAAATTTTTATTGTAAGAATAATTTTAATCCAAAACAAATAAAGTACTTTAAAAAAATATGCTCTTCTAATCACAAATCTACAGAATCATTGATAAATAAATAGAAATGGCGAATGGAGAAAAAATGACGAAATCAACTTACAGGTTTGAAAATTTTTTTGCGGTTTAACGTCGGCTTCCCTCGGCTGTGCCCAAAAACTAAGGAGAATGGCTTGTTAGCTACTGTATATGGCCGGAAGAAAAAACCAAGGGTGTCATCTCCAGCCGACTGCTTTCGCTTCAATCGCTCGCAAAAACCACGAATACGAATAGGAATATAGGATTAAGGAGAAGATGAAGACTCGGGCGTGAACCGGCTAATATGAAATAATGGGATTAGGGTTTTTTTTATTTATTTAATTATATAATAGCCGGACACGCGTGTCCAGTTTAATTTTTTTTTTAAATGGGACACACTAATGACGTGTCCAACACGTGTCCTCACCGCGTCGGACGTGTTCCGACATGTGTCCGACTCTGCCATACCCTCTTAAAATGAAGTGTCAGTGCATCAAAGGCTAGATATTATTGGAGATTTCACTTAAGTTTTGCATTTTAGTATTGATGTTTTAAATTTATCTTGATGTGCCTCATTTGTTTATGCTGCCTCTTCTCGCATTAATAGGAAAGTTTTTTGGGAGCAACTTACTAACTTCTAGAGTATCTATAGTTTTCCCTTCCTGGTTAGTTGTAATTTTAACACTTTCTAATCTCGTAGAATGCATTGGGGGATCTAGTCTTATCTATCACTCTATGGAGGATTTTAATAATATGATTATGGATTATAATCTAGTTGATAATGGCTTATATGGTAACAAATTCTCTTGGAATCGTGGTCATTTATGGCAATGGTTGGATTGGGTGTTGTTTAATAATTTTTTTGTTAAGTCATTTAATTTTATTTCTGTTAAGCATCTTAACAGAACGTTTTTTGACCGCTTTCCTATGTTAATTAGTCTTAAGACCCAATATATGAGTTTTTTACCTCAATATAGATTTCAAAACATGAGGTTGCTTCATGACTCTTTTATGGATTTGGTTCAAGAAAACCCCTTGCATTTGAATAACTCTTTCTTTGGTATGAAGAGATTTTGGTTTAAACATTAAAGGCTTAAGCAAGTTCACAATTGATGGAACCATAATGTTTTAAAAATATTTTCACCAATATTTTGAATGTTGAAGATAATGTGAACACTATTGAGCTTAACTATTAATTGTTTTCTTCTAACGATAATTTAACTTTACTGAGGGATGCTAAAAATTGTCTCTTTAAATTACAAGCTCAAGAGGAAGCCTTTTGGAAACAAAAAGCAGTTGCAAAGCACATTGTTAAAGGTGACAATAACACCAAATTTTTTCATGCTTTTGTTAAGAGAAAACGTGCAAAAAACTTCATCCATAAAATCAATCGTGACGATGGCTCTGTTACTGAGGATGCTCAAGAAATTGCTAATGTGGCGGTTCAACATTTTCAAAACTATTTCAATAAAAATTTTACTCCTTGTCATATATATAACCCCTCTATTATCCCTAATATCATCTCTCAAGATGATAATGATTCCCTCTCTAAATCTCCTTTAGAGGAAATTAAAATGATGGTTCATAGTATGGACCTGATGGCTTTACCACTAAGTTTTTTCAGAAAGCTTGACATATTATTAGTAATGATATTTATTCAATTGTTTTGGATTTTTTTGCTGGTCATAATATTCCAAAATATTTTACTTCTACTTCTATTATTCTTATCCCCAAAAGAAACTCTATTAGTAATTGGAATGATTTTAGACATTAATTTTTGCTCCTTTTTTAATAAGCTGTTTTCTTAAATCTTCTGAGTCGTTTAACTTCTATTCTTCCTAAAATTATCTCTGCTTTTCAATGTGTTTTGCTAAGGGGAGGGTTATTGTCGATAATATTTGTTGGCCCAAGAATTTTGTAATGAATTGAATGTTAGAGTGCAAGGTGGAAACATGAATTCAAAAATGCTAATAATATGGAAGACGGTGAGATTCTTGTTAATGATGTGTCAAAGTTAGCTGCTGAACCGGTGGAAGCTTCAAAATTTGAACTCAAATTTTCACAAATTTAGGAAGGAGTTGAGGAAGCCGTTAAAACAGAAACGGCAGCTGAAGCTCTTACTTCAACTATTTCCATGGAAGCTCCTATTGTTTTGGAAACTTCAAATGGATTTAATATTCTGGAATTTCCTGAAGTTGTTACTCCCTCTTCGGAAGTTAACCTGAATTTTAAAAAGACGGTATTAGTAAAAGGGAAATCCGGATCTATTAATTTGAATCATTATTCAGGTTCTAAGCATAGATGGTTCAAAGAAACAAAAGCCTTAGGACCGGTGAAGGATCTACCTAGAAGAAGAAAGGCTGATCTCAGTATGAAGAACAGTGTGAGAGGTTCTTCTATCTTAAATCGTTAAAGATGCTTGCTGGTTTTTTCTTTGCTTTCCACAAAGTACAAAGTTTCTTGAAGATGAAGCTATTGATCAAGGATTTCGTTAGAAAACCTGCTTTTGATTACAGATTTGAAAGTTCGATAAGGCTTTTGAAATACCTTTTGGTAGTATTCTTAAGTGTTATGTGGATGTCAGTAGCAAATTGTATTTTCCTTCTTGTTTTTTGTTGTAGTTTTGTTTTTCCTTTAGCCTTTTGTTTATTTTTTAAACTTTTTCTAATTGATTATGGGGTCGATACTAGATCCTATTTTTTAACCAGTTGGGAACTCTGGGATACTAACCAACCTTCGGGTTGTTTAATACTTTGGTATCCCCTGCATCTCAAGGGTTTTAAAATGGGAAATAGTGGGTCTCATTTCAATTACAATAAGTTTATTTTAAACAAATATGCTTTCAATAAGGTTCCTTCTTTCTTTTGGATCAAGGTACCATTAGTTTTTCTTTTCTTTTTTTAAGATTATATTAGGTTGTTATTTCTTTTTGTCAATGCAATCTATTGCATTTCTTCTTCTTCTTCTTCTTCAAAAAAAAAAAAAAGCTTTAATAAACGAATAGGTAACCCAATCCTTGCCAGGAGAAATGCTTCCTCACGTTTGCTTTAACACCAACTCCACCTCCTCAATAGATAAATAACTTTCCAAAAAACAAATGTCATCATTATTTAGATAGTTCAATGTTGGCAGCCAACCATCCAAATTAAAGTTCCAGAAATCCCATTTTTTCTCAAAAAACCTGAAAAAAATTGCTTCAATCAGTTTTTGATCTTCTACCAAAAACCATTCTCATCCTTCACTTTGGCAATACTGTTAGAATTCCTCCTTGCACTAGCATAGGAGTGGAAATTTTTTGAGTTGCTATCTCCCTCTACTAACCACTTCACCTTTGCTCTTTGATTCCCCCAAGAGTTCAAGCGAGCCATAGTTGAATTCAATTCATTTACTTTAGCTTTAAGACTCCAACAATCAATTTTCGAGCGGGAACCAAAGATAGATTTCTTAGTTTGAAGATTTAGAATCTCTTTCAAAAGGCATTCCTTAAGTTGATTAAGATTCTTTAACTTAGCTTTACTCCAGAAAAATAATGACTTCAAGGATCTTCTAAACTTGATGTTGAGAATATTTAAACTGCTCCCCTGATAAGCCTTGTTCCACTCCTTCCTCACCACGACAATAGAGGCCGGATATGAAGCCCAAATGTCCTCAAACTTAATGTTTCTTTTTGTGTCTGGACTGAAATCAAGAATATTTAAAAGTATTGGACAATGGTCCGATGCCACTCTAATCAAATGTCTCACCACCATACGATGGGAAGAGCTCAAAGCATTTTAATTGATAAAGCATATATCTAATCTTTCAAGAATCCTTGCTCCACCAATTTTGTTATTGCACCAAATAAATTTAGGGCCAATAAAACTCACCTCATGAAAATCATTGTTTAGTAAACATCTTCATCTCCTTCGACTCTTGGGAAAACAAAAATCTTCTTCCCCCTCTTTTATCCTCCTTGGAAAGCAAGCAATTGAAATCACCACCTATCGCCATAGAAACTTCTACAGTAGAATATTTATCCAACAACTCCCAAAGGTCTCTTCTTTTATGAAATTTTTTACTTCCATAAACTGAAGCTACCCTCCATGTTCCTTTATTATAAAACTCAAGATCACCAATAACTACTTTAGAAGAAGAGTCAATAACAGAAAAATCATCTAATTTTGAATAAGAATGTCTCCAGACAGCCCAACTGATGGAAGATAAATAAAATCCCATCCATCCACAATCATTAAATTGACTTCACTTCTATCAATTGAAGTCAACTTGGTTTCTACCAAACCCAAGAATAAAACACCATGAAGTTTAATAAATTCCCTAAGATATAGAGAAATACTTTTCTTTCTTGCTCCCCTACAATTCCAAAATGCAATAGATGACATTTATTGAAAAATAGGGGAAGGGGTCCCCAATTTATCTCCTCTTCCCACTTTCCATCTCACAATGGGTTTCAAGTGTTTGACTCCATCATTTAATATTTTACAAGCACTAGAAGATCCTTTCGAGCAATTGTTGTTTAGGACATTGTTACCAAACTTAGCCTTGAACGTTCGGTGCAGTAAAGATTCTAGTTTTTGGATAAAGTTCCAGGCTAACCTTGCCCGTAGAGTACCACTTTGGTTGTGATAGACTGAAGACCCAAACCACCTGCCGTAGTTGGACTACATATATCCTCCCAAGCGGCATAGTGCAACCCAGGTTTCCCATTTTGTTTATGCCAAATAAACTTCCTACATAGCTTCTCCACCTCATGAATCACCCTCTTTGGCACCGGGTAGTGAGTAATTGCAAAGTTCGGTAATGAAAGCAAAGAGGTTTTGATAAGTGTAATTTTACCTCCCAAGGTCAGAGACTTCTTTCCCCAAACTTTTAATCTGTCCGTGACATGGCTTAAAAGATCCTGAAAGTCAGCAACACCCATTCTCTGTAAAGAAATCTTAATGCCCAAGTAATGCAATTCTTTAACCACCCAGAAACCGAGAATACTAGCCACCTTATTCTTATGAGACCTCTTCACAATCTTACCAAAAATAACCTGGGACTTATTAACATTCACCCTTTAGCCCATCCAACTATAAAAATCCTCCACAATGCATTTTAATAAACGTGCCAAAGAAGTGGTAGCCCGAGAGAAAAGCAGCATATCATCTTCATAAAGAAGATGTGAGATCCTTAGTCCTCTAGGAGACACTTGAACACCCAACTCATGGCCCCTTTGCTCAATTGCATAAGATAATAATTGAGAGCACAAAATGAAAATATAAGGTGAGAGAGGAAAGCCTTGCTTGAATCCACAGTGAGCATCAATCCACTTCGTGTATTTCCCATTTAGGATAATAGAAAACCTTGCATTTACCACACATTCCATTAGTAATTTAGAAAAAGGCAGAGGGGAAGCCATACCAGTTGAGAATATGATTCAAGGTTGGCCATCCCATACTGGTATACGCCTGCTCCATGTCAAGTTTCACAGCCATCAGCCCCTGTTTATTTCTTGACACTTTAAGTTTATTGAAAATCTCCTACGCCAACAAACAATGCTCAGATATTGATCTCCCTAGATTGAATGCAATCTGCTCTTCAGAAATCATCCTGGGCAAACAGGTCTTCAATATGTTAACCAACATAGTAGCCACAATCTTATAGGTTCTTTGACATAGACTGATAGGTCTACAACTAGCAAGCACAACTGGATTCTTAACTTTAGGAAGTAAGACAATGAGCGTATCTTTCCATTCCTTATGCATTACTCCAGATTTAAGGAATTTCTTGATTGCATTCCAAGTGGTCTCACATACTAAATTCCAGTAGCACTTGAAAAAGGAAGACGTCACACCATCAAGTCCCAGAGACTTATTGTTTCCTTGCTGAAAAATAGAGATTCTGCACTCCTCCATAGTAAAATCTGTACCCAAGTTAGCTGCATTCAAAGCACTCATCGTCTATTTTTCTGAAGGATACGACCACACAGTCAAATCACAATTTATATACTTCCATTTCTTCTCAAAGAACTGCAAAAAGACTTGTTCAATTTGATTATCTTCTTCCACCAGAGTGTTATTGGCATCCTTAACTTGCCTTATCCAATTTGCATTCCTACGTGCTGATGCAAAATTATGGAAAAATCTTGAATTAGAGTCCCCTTCCTCATGCCAGTGCTCTTTTTATTAACCCTACAACCTATAAAGTCTGAATTAGAATATCCTATGATCTCAAAGAAATTATTATGTCTAGCATATTGGATTTTTAAGTTTTGGGTTCCAAGCAATTATCTAATAATTCTTTTAGTAGTAGTCATGTGAGATTCTCTGAGATCTGCCAGAAATCTAGAACAAATACAAACACTAAACAAGATATCAAATATAGTAGTAGTTAAGTGAAGGAGTGATCCAATTATTCTTTTGTACTTTTATTTATTAACTTATTTTCCATTTTGGTCCTTATCAAACTGAATAGTAGAGCTCATGAGAGTGTTTATTACCTTAGCATTATACATTCAATATTTCTTAAGGATGTCCTTGGTATAATTTGACTGACTTACGAACGCTCAATCATCCTTCTACTTCACACTAAATATATGAAAGTCGTTTAGCTCTACCATCATGCTCATCTCAAACTCCTCACTCATAGTTTTTGAGAATTTATCGCATATATTTTTATTCATAAATCCAAACAGTATATAATCAATATGGATTTGCACTATGAGTAGGTCTTTTCATTTATTCTTTAGGAAGAGTGTGGTGTCTACACTATCCTTAACAAAGGAATCATGTAGAAGAAATGTGCTCAGTCTTTCATTCAAGGATTTAGATGCTTGCTTCAACCCATATAAAGCCTTCTTTAATTTGAATACAAAATTAGGGAATTTTGAGTTCTCAAAACTTGGGATTTGCTCAACATATACATCCTCTTTAAGTACCCCATTTAAGAAAGAACTTTTAACATCCATTTATTATAACTTAAATTATTTAAAGCAAGTAAAGGCTAAGAGCACTCTAATGGCTTCTAGTCTAAGCTACTAATACAAGAATGTCTGTAAGCAAGTAGAAATCTCCCTTTACTGTCACAAACGAGACCTCTAATTCCAGCTTTATATGATTGCAACAAGGATGCATCTACATTAATTTTGATCCAATCGAGTGGAGGGTACCCACGATCCAATAGTCTATTCGACTGATTAGTACCCTAGTGCATAGTTTAAAATTGTGCAATCAGAGGCGCGCTTGAGGCGCGCCTCTACGCAATTCTGGGCAAAATTGCCTTATTTCTTAAGAATTTTGGTTCCTCATGAGGCTTAGCCTCTTTTACTGTGAGGCACGCATCTGAGGCTAAATTGCACAATTCAGTGTGAGGCACACTCCTCTAGTAACTGAGAACCACACACTTAAGTCTAAATGAAATAAGACTTCTTCCTCCCCTCTCATAGTAGTCTACCCAAAACGAGCAGGAAAAAAACCCGCAGCCCGCAAGCTCTTCCGCAAGTCCGCTCGGTCTTCCTTCCTGCCGCCTCTCCCGCCGGCGTCGTCTCACTCCAGCGAGCTTGAAGTGTTCAGTCTCCCTCTAGGAGAAGTCCACAAATGATTTTAGGTATTTTTTTAGTTCAACGAAAGATTTTCAAGTGAAAGAAAATCTAGGGTTTGAAGTTTTTTGAGATTTTTTGTTTGTTTTCGCATTTTTGCATTAGGAAACATGGTTAGAGGCATGGAAAAAACAAATACATCATTACGGCATTACCCTTCTTTGAAATACATTGTGCAAATTGTTGTAGAAGGTGGCGAGAAGACATATGTGTATTTAAAATAGATTTTTTGTGATAAGGTGGTGAAGGGAGGAGTACCTCGCATAAAGGAATACTTTTTCGCCTCACATAAGAATGTAGAACCTTGTGCGAATATTCCAGATAACGTGAAGGAAGAAATTACAACTTATATGAAAAAGAGTACGACGGCCAAATATTTACAACAGGATCAATTTGATGAAAGGGTCAAACATGGTGCTTTGGGAGCGAGAGTGAAAAGGGATCTTCCTCCACTATACATAATATGGGTGCACGAGGTCCTATGGATTAGTATATGACTAATCCATGAGAGGATGGAGGACAAGCACAGAGGATGCCTGCGTCTGGTTCTAGAGAGGGTTGACGGCAGGTTTGCATGATTATTGGCAGATTTTTTTTTGTGAATGCCATACCATTTAATGTTGTGACGTCGCTGGCCTACTTCAATATGATGCGATATGTAGGATTGTATGGGAGAAGGTTGAAGGCACCTTCCATGTATGAGTTGCGAACATGGATTTTGAAGGAGGAACAACAGAACACAGAGCAGAGCATTGGTGAGATTAAATGGACATGGATTGAGATTGGTGTTACCATTATGTCAGATTGATGGTCTGACATGAAGAGCACGAGCTTGATTAATATCCTTACCAACAATCCCTATGTCACGGTGTTTTTACGATCAGTTGAACTTTCAGATGAGGTTAAAAATGTTGAATTCATTTTTAATTTACTCTATGGGGTTATTGAGGAGATTGGGGAGCAATTGGTTATTTAGGTGGTCACCGACAATGCCAGTGCATACAAAGCAGCTGGTCAGATGTTGATGGAGAAGAGGAAACATCTATATTGGACCCCCTGCGCAGCACATTGTATTGATATCATATTAGAGGAACTTAGTGATTTACCTCAACATACGAGCGCTCTTTCTAGGGCAAAGAAGATCACAAAGTTCGTATACAACTACTCATGGGTTTTAGCCTTAATGAGAAAGTTTTCAAAGAAGGAAATCATTCACCTTAAAATCATTAGGTTCGTTATTACATTTGTTCACTTCAAATCATTTTCAATTCATATTGCAAATTTATTTTACAGGTTTTCCACATCTTATTTGCACTGTAGTGCCTGCTTTATGTGAGACAACCTCTTGAAACAATGTTTACATCAACAGAATGACTTAATTCTGTGTGGGGGAAGAAAATTGAGGGGAAGAAAATACAAAGGGTAATTCTAAATGATAAATTTTAGGCTACTGTGACTTATGCCATATTGAGCATGAGACCCTTGGTACAAGTTCTATGTTTAGTGGATGCTGAGAAGAAACTAGCATTGGGTTTTATTTATAATGCTATGGATGAGGCGAAGGAGTTGATTACACATAACTTGGGAGGAGAGGAGGCAAGTTGTAGAGGGATTTGGGATATCATTGATGCTCGGTGGGAGGTCCAATTACACCGTCATTTACATGCAGCGGCGTATTATCTCAATCTTCAATTTTAATATTCAGAGAGGAAATCCTCAAACCCGGAGGTGAAGCTTGACTTGTATTATTGCATGGAACGACTAATACTGGACCAGACCGTTAGGGAACTTGCAAATTTACAACTTGTTCTATTTCGAAATAGGGAGGGACTTTTTGGTCTGCAAGCAGAAAAATCAACTATTGCCAAACAGTCTTTAGGTATGCTTATTTTTGTAAATGCATAACACTTTAATATGTTTTGATTATCATTTTTCTTCTTGAAAATAGTTGAATGGTGGATCCAATTTGGTGATTCCACCCCTGAGTTATAGAGTTTTGATGTTAGAGTTTTGGGCCTTGTTCTTCTTCTGTGTGTGAGCGAAATTGGAGTATATATAGTCAAGTGCAAACAAAGAGAAGAAATCGACTTTCAACACTCATAATGAACTTCCTTGTGTATATTATGCACAACAAGAGGTTGAGGAACAAAGGGTTAAAGAATGATGAAGACCCATTGGTGTGTGATGATGTGGCATCTGATAATTAGTGATTTATAGATGATGAGACAGATTTGTCATTATCATACTTGCAACTAGAGGATCTAAGTGTGGATGTGTTGAGGGTCGAAGTAGATCAAGTGGACACATCCACTAGTACCACACCACACACATCCACTAGTTCTGTAGCACAACAACCAAATAAAGGTATTTCATAACTTCTTATATGCTATTACATTATATTTATATCAAGTTGGAAAGTAACATGATAATGATCATTCTTATTGAATAGGGAAGAGAAAAGTGAGTCGCATTGAAGATGATGAAGATATGACATTCATAGATACAGTTGTAGAAGAATATTCCCTTAAAGACCCATTTAGTGATGGGACATGATTTGATTTAATATGTTCTTTCTTACTTGTATTTTGGGAGTTTTGATAGACTAATATTTTGGGGTTCTGTACTTTGGAACATGATTTTATTGCATCTTTTTTTTTACTTTCCACTAATTTTACTTGTTATTTAGATGTTTTTATTGTATTATAGAATCTTTCTATTATTTACTTGTTAAAACCCTTAAATTCTCATTTACGCAATTCTTCGTCTGTGAGGCTTATGCTTCACACTGCCTCGAGGCTTACGCCTTGCCTCACAGACGAAAAATGCGTTGAGGCTTATTTATGCAATTTTAAACCTTGCCCTAGTGTCCTAATTTACATTTATCTACCATATATGAGATAGAGAAAGCATATGATAAAGTTCCAAGGGAAGTGATATGGAGAGTTTTTGAAAAGAAAGGAGTTAATAATGCTTATTTTCAAATCATTAAAGATATGTATGCAGGAGCTATTACTTGTGTTCAAACATAAGGTGGTTTGACCAAGCATTTTCCTATTTTGGTTGGATTACTTCAAGGATCAGCCTTAAGTCCATATTTTTTTGCTTTAGTCATGGATGTTCTCACTAGACATTTACAAGAGGATGTATCTTGGTGTATGCTTTTTGCTGATGATATTCTTCTTATTAATAAGACTAGAGAGAGAGTTGAATGTAAACTTGAATTATGGAGGTCAACTTTAGAGTCTAAAGGTTTTCGCTTGAGTAGATCTAAAACTGAATAAATATAGTATAATTTTAGTAGCAATACACCTAGTGAGAGGATTGTGACTTGGGGCGATCAAGTCATTAATAAGAGTACACATTTTAGATATCTTGAATCTATTGTTCAGAGTGATGGTGAAATTGATAGGGCTATTTTCAACAGAATTCAAGTTGGATGGTTGAAGTGGAGGAATCCATCGGGCTTATTGTGTGATAGAAAGGTCCCCTCAAACTTAAGGGAAAATTCTATAAGATGGTGGTGAGACCTGCAATGCTTTATAGTGTCGAATGTTGGCCATTAAAAGAGAAGCATAATACTAAGTTAAGTGTTGCAGAGA
>NW_021318517.1:17335-22705 GCF_001605985.2 Dendrobium catenatum
TTAGTTTGACTTAGTTAACTTAACTAGAATTTGTTCAAATCACTGCACATATTTAACTCAAAATTATCCAAGCTTCACCAAGTTCTCAAATCGTTTCATTGCATGGCTTAAACACATACAAAATATTGGTGAGTTAAATCATAGTGAGTTTGATTAAGTCAACTAACTAAAACTTGATCATACTCACATACATACACATTCATTCATCCAAACTTCAATTTCATTACCTCAAACCCTTTGTGTACCACCTCACCAGCACCTATACATTCCCCCAAGAATCCACCTCATCAACCATGACTAGTTGACTGGTCAAACAACAAACTAAGTGCTCAAATGGTCAAACCTACCATTCTACAACATTCCTCTTCATGCAAACATATTCCATCTATTCAAATCTCTTGTAGAAACTTCCTATACCTCAACTCAACCCAACACAAGCCCTGGCTCTGCAACTTGAGAATTCCCTCTCTATGTGGAATAACTCCAGGTCAGTTTTACCAACAACAGTCATTCCTTATGCTACTTAATGACCTTGGATAGATATCAAACATCCAAGCACTCCATATGATTAATCATAGTCGTCCAGGTAAGCTTTAGTAGCTGAATTGGGAAAAACCACTCCAAATCCTAATTCCAGGCTTACCTCACTCTCCAGACCTCCTCCAACTATTTTGTTATTTTATTTTCCCAGAGGTCTCTTGACATTCCCCATTCCTCTTCCAATTGTTTGGAGCTTGAAAATGGTGAGTTTGCGAAGGATCAAAGGCTTCTCCATCCCAACCATTAAAGCAACCTTTCAAGAATTCCTCCTAGACTTCTTCCTTTAACAAAGTTGTTGTAGAGCTCTCAATAAAAGTAAATAACTATTAAACTTCTCTTTTGACTCATTCTATTGAGGAAAAAAATTAACCATAGGTATTTACCTAGCAAAAAGAATGCCATTTATCAAAGGTATTTTCTATTAAATTTAATGATACTTTTAAATGAATGATTGATATTTTCAAAGTATATAAGGCAACTCTTTGGTATTTTAAATCCTAAATGTATCTAATCTCCACTTTAATCAAAATTTTTTCTTTAGAGATGTAATTGATTATAGGAGCTCGCTTTTATAGGAACCAAAGATTCTAGAATAAAATAAACCCTATCTTAGTTCACAATGATAGGGGAAGCATCTTTCGGATTTAGACTAAGGCTAATCCTAGACTAGTTTCATATTTAAAATAATAGGTATATGTGAATATTATCCTACAAGATTAATTTGTATCCCCTATGCAGAATTTAAATATGAAAATAAAAAGATTTTTTTTTCTCAAGTCAATTTATCTCTTTTGGTAATTAGCACTAATTAGGTGGATATGATTATAGAAACACTAAATCCCAAATTAGTGGTTACCTTTATTTTATGTTTTCCCACAAGTCCTTTAACAAAACTTTGGTGAAGATCATCAAATTGACCTTAGATGATATCAATTACTAGTGGGGTGAAAGGTTGGTTGAAGCCTTATGTCCCATCAGGCTAGTTATTGGACTCCAAGCCAATCAACTCCATTAGCCATAGTGTATGAGGTCCAAATCCATGCTCCCACCAGAAGTACCAATTCTAAAATATGGACCACCATGAAAAAGAAAATTATAATTGAGCATAATGAAAAACTTTATTTAGATAGCTTGATTGCCATGAGGAACTTCTTCTTGAGGCTTAGCAAAACATATAGTTATATAAAGCATGATTAACTCAAGCTCATGATAAGTTAGCGTGACCTTGAAATTTTTAAGAAGAAGACTTGGTCTTTGTTCTTTGAAGGCCTATGTTATCTCATCAAAAGATAAGTGGGAAATTTGAACCACCATGGGAGGGACCTTTCATTTTAGAGGCAATCTGTAAAGGAGGCTTATACTAATAAGTTGATGGTAATGGAAACCACCCAATGCTTCTGATCAACAATCATTTTCTTAAACAATACTATGCTTGTTGTAATTTGGATCTAAAATCAATGAAAATTTTTTAGTTTCAAATTGCATTAAATTAAATTATTTTAATTCAAGAATCAAAATCAAAATCCTTCAATCCTTAAAGTTAAGTTTAAGTTCTTGTGCTTTGCTTAGGATTAAATCAACTAGTGATGGGGCAAGCCCTCTATAGCTCTATCTTACTATCAAAATCAAAACCCTTCAATCCTTATAGTCAGGTGTATGACATTGTGCTTCTTTTCACTTATTTTCTAAGTCCATGCCTAGTTCTAACACCTTCAAAAGGGTTACCTAAGATCAGTTCTATAGGATGACTCGAACAATATCTCCAATCTCTAGGCAAAGTGTTTCTAGGTTATACCCTTACCTCTAGATTTGCATTTTCTACTCGAGTAATCGTACCTACTCCTTCAGTGTTTTGAGGATCTACACTTCTCTCCAAATTTTCAACTCCTTGGGTAATCTCTCTAACTTCATCTTCATCCTCAACTGTAGACTTCTTAGGATCAGATTCATTAAACACAACATCAGTAGTTTTCTCCACCACCAAAGTCCTCTTGTTAAACACCCTAAAGAATTTTCCAACACTTGATTATCCTAAGAACACTCTATTAGATTTTGGGTCAAATTTTTCTAAGGGTGACTTCCTATTATTAAGAATGAAAACTTATAGCTAAAAACATGGAGGTGAGAAAGGTTAGGTGTCCTATCCTTAAAGATCTCATAGGGTGTCTTATCTAATTTGGCTCTGCCATTCACCCTATTCAACACATAACAAGCTATGTTTATCGCTTCAGTCCAAAAGTATTTTGGAAGTAAATAATCAGCAAGCATGGCTCTAGTGGCCTTAACAAAGGTCTTATTCTTCCTTTCAGCTACCCCTTTCTACTGAGGGGTCCTAAGAGCTGAGAAGTTGCGATTAATCTCTTGATCCTCACAAAAGTCTCCAAATCTCTCATTTTCAAACTCTCCACTATGATCACTATGAATGATCAAGATCTCACAACCTAGCTTTTTCTGTATCAAAGTACAGAAAGATCTAAATTCACCAAAAGACTCACTCTTATATGACAAAAATCTAATCCAAGTGAACCTCAAGAAGTCATCAAAAATCACTAATCCATAGACTTTTCCTCCTTAGCCGGTAGTGCTAATAGGTCCAATCTAATCCATGTGAGTACATCTAAAGATCTAGAGGTGTTAATGTCCTTAATGGAATGGAAAGAGGACTGGACTTGCTTTCCTAGTTGATAGGCATCACACAGATGATCCTTAGTAAACTTAAGCTTAGGGATGCCTTTAATTAGATCCTTTTGGGTCACTTTCCTAAGGGTCTTCATGTTGGCATGACACAAGCTCCTATGCCACAACTAAGACTTATCATCAGCAGTTTTTAAGCAAAACAAAGCGGAATATTCAATATTGTTTAAATCATACATGTAAATGTTCTTAGTACTTTTTCCCTTCAAAATAATGTTATTATTAAAGCTGATGATACATGTATTTACAAAAATATTTATAATAAAGCCCTTACTACAAGCTGACTGAAGCTGAGAAAGTTGTGTTTCAGTCTATCTACAGGCAAAATATTTTTAATCAAAAGGTTTTTAGAGTTTCTGATTACACCTGCGCCCACCACTTTCTTGGTGGTGTTGTCTCCAAAAGTGACCTTTCCTCTAGCCCTGACCTCCAGCTAAACTAATTGATTGTTATCTCTAGTCATGTGTCGTGAGCATCTGCTATCCAGGTAATACATGCTCTCATGAGATCTTTGGTGAGAGTACACCTATTAAATTATCAAACATAAAAAAAAATCCATATCAAAAGAACTTCTAAAATTTTTATTACCCTTAACTTTGTTCCATTTCAGATGGTGCTTTTGTTTCTTCCTCAGAAAGCTTTTAAATTGCCTAGTGATTAAGGTAATATCATCACATTCAGACCCGAAAGAATTAGTATTTATATCGTTAGCTTTCATCATCATAGTTCTCTTCTTTTTTTCACTTTCATCAAGTTATCTTTGGTTCACTCCTTGCTCGTAAGCAATGAGTGACCCAAGTAAGTTATGAATAGAATAAATATTTAAATCATTGGATTTGGTTATTGCTGTAATCTCAGCATCAAAGGAAGAAATAATCTTAGCATCAAAGGAAGAAGGCAAATATCTCAATTTTTTTTTAACTTTTTCATAGTTGGTTAGCTCTCTTCCTAAAGCATGTAGTGAAGTGACAGTTTGAGTAATTCTATTATACATTTTAGATACCAATTCACTAGGTTTTATATGAAAAGTTCGTAGTCATAAAATAAGATATTCAAACTAGATTGCTTAACTTCATTTGTCTTTCATAAGTAATACACAATCTGTCCTATATTTTTTTACTAGTAGCACAAGTTGAGACACGCATATAATCTTCCAATTTTAAAGCACAGAAAAAATAGTTTAAGCATTTTGCATTAAGTTGTGCTAAATCCCTATCATGAAAAGTCCATTCAGAAAATAGAAGTTTAGTTTTTATGCCATTAATTTCATGTGACATATGTGAATAACCTTCTTTAATAAGCATTCACATGCGATAGTCAATTAATTGTAAAAATGTAGACATACGAGTTTTCTAAAAATTAAAAAGTATATTATCAAATAATCGGTTGGGTAATAGAATACCCTTCTGCAGTATTACGATTATTGAAGTTAGTCATGGATCAATATTCAAAAGTTTTCAAAAACTTATTTTTATGAATCCCACTCTAATATCACTTGAAAGTTTCTTAGGGATGTTAAGCCCTTATGAACTAGCCTGAGGTTAACCAAGAGGTGGAGGGGGGTGAATTTGCGTTTTAAAAAATTCTCAAACAAAATTTATGATCTAATCAAATAATCTTTCACTAGAAAATAAATTGCAAAAATTAAATACGAAAATATAATAAGAAAGAACATATCATATTTTATAAGGATTCGATCAACTTAACCTATGTATATTCTCTGGGTATTACACTAAATTTAGTGACTCTCCTTCTGCTCCCACAACAAGGCGGAGAAGCCTATACTAAGACTCCTTTCCAATAACCCCGGTGAGGCAGAGAACCCAATTTCTAAATCATGTTTACAAATTAAAAAAGGCTTGATATGAGAGGCTTAAGACATTCCTACTAGAGAGGGAGTTTGTTAAGGGAATCGTAGACACCACCCTTTTTCCCCAAGCTAACCAAGGGGGGGTGAATTGGTATTTTAAAAACTCTTTTCACAAAGAATAAAAATTGCATAAACCAAATCACACCACAAAAAATAAATGCGGAATTAAAAGTGCGGAAGCAAGAAAAAGAACACAGAAATTTATAGTGGTTCGGTCGACTCGACCTACGTCCACTCCTTGGAGGCACCCTCCAAGTATTGCACTA
>NW_021318517.1:29376-31271 GCF_001605985.2 Dendrobium catenatum
GCCCTGGATACACTCCTGGACGATTAAATTTTGGCTTGATCGTTCAGGCCGATCTCACGATCGTCCTGGCCGATCAGTTCAAATCAGAGGCAAATCGTCCTGAGCATCGCCCTATTTTTGAGCTGGCCGATATTTATCATCATGAAGTAACTTAAGGTTTTTGACTATATCATCCAGGACGATATGATCGTATCAATCATCTTTAATTACTCCCTTGATTTCCTAATCAATTAAGACATAATCTGAGAATTTCGTCCAGGCCGATCTGGGGATCGTCCTGGCCTATAATTTAAAAATACAGTATACCTTAATTGTCTAAGGCGGCTACTTCTTGCTATTTTGAGCTTATCGTCCTGGCCGATACACATATCGTCTAGGCCGATATGTTAAAGACGGCTGCCTTAATTAAGAATCATTAATTAGACTTTCTGTTTTAAACCTGATCGTCCAGGCCGATAGTAATATCGTCCTGGCCGATGTGAGCAAAAATAGAAATTCTAAGTCTCTCAAGTGTGTGTATGTAGGGTTACTGAGCATCAGTCTCTTTGACCATTACAAGTAGACTCAAAAGTGAAAAAACAAAAGTACAGACTGACTCAACCCTACACCTACGCAATCCTAAACTTGGCTTCTTCTTGATCGTCCGATCTTCAATTCCTGAAAAGTTAGAAGCAACAAGTAGTCCAAGAGAAATAGTGTTTGTCAATCATCAAAACATAAGACATGAAAATAGGTTTGCAACAGATTTAACCTTTCTAAATCAATCAAAGTACATTAAGGTCATCTTAGAAAATATGAAATGGATAAAGCCAAGTCAATAAATGCTCCCATGACCTCTAGTGTTCAGTTGGATAAGGACTCAAATTGAAAATTTATTGATCAAAAGTAGTACAGAGGAATGATTGGGTCACTGCTTTACTTAACTACAAGCCGACCTAATATAGTGTTTAGTGTATGTCTTTATGCTAGATTTCAAGCTGATACTAAATAATCCCACCTAACTACAGTTAAGAGAATCATTAGATTTCTCTTAGGGATCTAAAACTTTGGATTCTGGTACCCTAGGCACATCACTTCTTTTGAGATTTTTGTATATCCAGACTCTGATTTTGCAGGGTGTATGATGGATAGAAAGATCACTTCTGATATTTGTCAATTCATAGTACATTCCTTAGTCTCCTGGTATAGTAGAAAATAAAACTCTATTTCACTTTCCATTGTTGAAGCTAAGTACATTGTCTTAGGAAGTTGTGTTGCCCAAGTCTTTTGGTTGAAGCAATAAATTTTGAATTTAAGATTACCTGTAAGCACAATTTCAATCATATGTGACAACACTAGTGCATTTGCATCTGTAAGAATACTATCCAACATTCAAAGACCAAATACATTGACATAAGGAATCACTTTATTAGGGACCATGTTACAAAAGGAGACATTGAGTTACACCATGTAGCACCTAAGAATTAACAAGCTGACATCTTTATTAAACCACTAGAATTCGACACATTCAGCATCTTAAGGACCAAATCAGGTGTGATTTACATAAATGCATGAACTTGATACTTACTTAATTTTGAATTATATATTTTTGTGATTTGTTGTTTATTGTTTTATTTTCTTTCTTTTGTTTCATACTTTTCTTTTGTCTTTAGTTTTAATTGTTGATTGTTATTATTTTTTTTTGTATTCATTTATGTTGTTTTAGTTTTTTTTTTCATTTGGTCACTACTAAAATGATATTTTATGTTTTATTTTTTATTTTTGAAAATTTTAGTTAATATTTGACATCCCTAAATTAGTTAAAGGGAGAAACACTGTTGATTGTTTATCTTCCTCTAACTTCTTTTAGCAGTGTAATTTTCTTTTCTAAACAAGTCTATCTCAAATTAACAACT
>NW_021318517.1:31738-70848 GCF_001605985.2 Dendrobium catenatum
GACTTTGTGATATGATTGAAAATATTTACTTATCTATGCATACAAAGTAATTTATCTTATATTAAATAATAATTCAAAGTGCATTAAATCACTTTTCAACTTTCGTAATCTGAGTTGCATTTATTCAAATGATTTTGATTTTGCTTTTATTGGTTTACTTTTCCAATATATATGGTGAGTTTTTAATTCTATAATATCTGGAAGATATCTCATTAATTGAGAGTATTTAAAAGTTTCAAAATGGATCAATTGTAAAAATGACAAGAGGCATAAAAATGAGCCCCAAAAGATAAAAACTGAAAAAGATGCACCAATGATCGCCAAAAAAATTTAAAAAAGATACACAAAGTGTATTCAAAAAAACTTAAAAGATGTGCAACCGTACAGTCATTCAATTCGACAAGACCGGCACAAATTGAAGCTAACAAGAAGGAAAGCTTCATTCTCTTTCAAACCTAAATCTTTGAAGAATTCATATGTCAACCTTGAATATTATTTTAAGCTTAATTCGAAATCATGATTGTGACTAATTACTTTAAGTATATATTTTATAAGATTTTTTATTCTCATCTCTTTTTGTTTTTTTTTTTTTTTTTTTTGTATCTGGCTTTTAGTGGTGCTTATTTTTTTTCGGTGTTTATCTTAGGCTATGGAATTATCATGGTTTTTGTTTTATTCTTTCTAGGTCTGATTGTATCTCATTGAATGATAGCGATAGTCACACTTGCTGCTCTTCTCTTGCTTTCTTTTGTGAAAGAGGGAGTTGTCATATTTTGGATATTGGATTGCTTATGTTTTTTTTTATCTGGTCTTTTGTCTCATTTCCTGCATTTCTCTTGCTTATCATTTCTTAGGTGGTAGTGGGTGTTTCCAATTTATAGATTTTTGTTTGCTCTTGTTTTATATTTATCTTATTTAGCGTGGTCAGTGATTACTGGGGACTGATTTGGTGTTCTTTTCTTTTGATTGGGAGAAATTTCTATCATCTTTGGTTTGGTGTTCAACTAAATCTTAGTTTGGATGGGTTTTTTGGCACTGTTAGTCGGATGATTGCTTAGTGTTATACTAGCTCTAGCATTTCTTATTTTTTTTGGTGGAGTATTAACTGGCTATTCATGAAAATTGAGCAGCATATGGGCTTTTGGCTTAATGATTTTTTGGATACTACAGACCTACGCTAGAATCCATTTTTTGTTTGGTATTTTTGGTTTTCGTGTCAGGTTTATTTTTCTTATTTTTGGGTGGTTTTGCTATTGAGGCAACTAGAAAGTTAATTACATTGAATATGATGAATATGTTACCTTTAGCCACGAGTTTTTGTACTGCTGAGCTTTATAATTTACACTATATTGATCTTTGTGATCTTTTTCTGATCTTTATCATTAATCAAGCTGTTTGGTTGGATAGAAATCATTTTGTTTATTTGGTATGTTCTTATGATATCTTGAGTATTACTAGCAGCTTTATTTCTCTTTTATGGGTTTTTCTGGCTATTTATATCTATATTCTTATCAGGTTCAATACTATTGAGAATCTGGGCTTATTCCTAAATACTGCCTTTTTGGGTTATTTGATAGCGAGCTTCTTTTTTGCTAGATTTTAATGGATCTGAATATGAATATATGTTTAAGAGCTGTTATTTGTTCCTTAGTGACTTTTCATATTTTAGATATTTGTGTTATATCCTTCTCCTTTCATTTTAATATTAATTCTAATAATATTATCTTCACTAATGAACTGAACTTTAATTACAAAATTTAAGTTTGCTTCTGCTTTTTTCCTTGTGTTGCTCCTACTATTTTGTACATTTCTATTAGTGTTTTGTTGCAAGTTCCTGACTTTTTTGGGTAGAGAGATCATGCATAATGTTTGTTAGTTGATCTTTCCACTTTTTTGGTTGTTAGTTGCTTGCCACCCTTATAGAATGTTCCAAGGAAATTTTTGAAAATTTGATTAGTAGGGAATTTGAGCTAATAGGTTTTTCTTTTATTTTTCTTGTAGCTCCTATGAGTAGTAGTTAGCTCGAGGTTTTTTTAAGGACCATGTAATATTTTCTTTTATCAATGTGTAGATCCCTTTGTGTGTTTCCCCTAAAAAAAGAAACCATAAGAAAGAAAGAAAGAAAGTTAGAATGGGTGACCTCCTAGGAAGTCCTTATGCTGCACCCCTTTTTTGAATTAATGTTTAACATCTATGTTCTCTATTTTTTTCTCTGGTGATTCTATGGCGACTATAGGGTTCCCATCTCGGAGCTCATTTCCTCACCATCATTGATCGTATTTTACTATATTTCTTGATTCCTTTTCATATTCGGTTTGTTTGTGTGATTTTGTGATTTTGTTTTGATTCTTTTCAGTTACTTGTGGTTTTTGGGTGATGATGACGCCATTGTCATCATACTCTAGAAGTCTAGATCTTTTAAGGAAATGTTATTTTCAAAATTGATATTTCTAAAGATTGTGATAATCTCAATTGGGAATTAATTTATACTATGTTTAATTTTTTATTTTTTTGTAATGATTTTTTTTAGGATTATTAAGAATAATATTGAACATTGATTCTTTTTTATTATTATCAATGGCAAGGGCCATGGTTTTTTGGACTCTTCTCATGGTCTCAGGTAGGGGGATCCTCTTTCCCGTGCTTTATTTATTTTGGCGGCAAAGCTTCTTCCAAGAGGTTTTAATGGTATTTTTAGGAAATATCCCACTATAGTGTCATATTATTGGTGGTTTCCCTTTGTCTCGTTTAATTTTTCCTAATAATATTATTATTTTTGCTAATGGTTTAAGAAAAATGCTTAATAACCTTTCTAGGTTTCTTTATCAATTTGAAAATGCTAGTGGGTTCATTTTTAATCCCCTAAAAAATTATTTTATCACTGCTAAGTTTATCTCCAATCAGAGAATTAACTCTATTCAAAACAGTTTTATTTTTTGCACAGGAATCTACTCCTTAAATACTTTGGCACTCATCTTTTCAAGGTTATGAAGAGATCTCATTTATTTGGGGACATTTTTTTTAGTATGCACAAAAAGCTTTCTACTTGGGCCTTTACTTTTCTTTCTTTCTGGGGTAGATTAGTGTTAATTAAGAGTGTTCTTGGTTCTATTTCTATCTATTTATTCCATACTTTATATTTGATTCTTAATGTTTATAGTAGGCTTAAAAGAATCTTCAACAAATTTCTTTGTGCAGCCAAAGAGGGTAAATCTGCTATTTTATAGGCTTCTTGAGACAAATGTTCTTGTGTCCAAGATGAAGGTTAACTTGGTTTTAAGAACTTGGGTAACATGGCTCTTTGTTTTCCTTATAAACTTTAGTTCAATTTAAGGTCTAAAAAGACCCTTTGGGCTAATTTTATGTATGTTATAAATATTCTGTTGGCAAATATCCTCTTAACTTTTCAAAAAAAAGGGCACTCTTTTAATTGGAAAAAGGTTATGCTCCATAAATGGGATGTTGAGAATTTCATTCGATAGGGGTTGGGGTGGATTGACATCTTTTTTTGGCAAGACAATTTGTTAGGTTATTCTTCCATTGTTAATTTACTTAATACCCATACTACTAGTGCTTGTAAAGTTGTTGATTTTATTCAAGATGGGAACTGGAATGTGGTTTGTCTTAGTGAAATGGTGCTTGATTTTTTCATCAATGTCATTTTGAAAGTTCCTCTTCAACTTGATAAGAATGATTGTATTTTGTTTAATATGTCAAACGATGGGAGCTGTGTTCAAAGATGCTTAGCATACTATTATGTACTTGCAACCTAACTCTCATATTTTCTCATCCATTCGAGAAAAAGGTATTCTGGCCTCTTATTCTCTTTTAATTTGGAGAACATTTAATAATTACATTCCGGTGGATACCATTCTAATAAAAAATGTTTTTATATTGTTTCAAAATTCCAATGCTCCTATCATATTGAAAATTTGAACCAAATTTTTGCTTATTGCCCCGTTGCTCTCAAAGTATGGTTGTATTTTGATAATGTTTTTACTACCCAATTTTGTAAGGACTTTATCAACCTTAAGAGTTTCACGCAAGATTGGTTTATTCTTTTTAAATGTCATATTCGTGTTATTTTACTTATTATTTTTTGTTGGTTCCTTTGAAAAAGTAGGAACGATTCGAAGAATGAGAACATTACTATGAATTCACTGACCATTATCTATAAAATTATGGGTAAAGTGAGACAATTCTATTTGGCTAATTTGATCAATAGAGATTTTTTTAATGGTTTCTTTTAAATTGCTGAGCATTTTGGTATTAATATTTATGCTAATATCCATACTCCTAAAGACATTACTATTAGATGGATTAAACCTCCTCATGGTTCTACAAACACAATACTGATGGCTCTTTTTAAAATTTGAAAGCTGGGTGTGGTGGTTTCATATGTGATTTTAACGCTCAAATTATTGTGGCTTTTGCAGGTCCCTCGGATGTCCATACTACTATTGTGATTGAAATTCAAGCTTTAAAGTATGGTTTACAATTATGTATTTCTTTATAGATTACTAATATTTACATTGAAGTTGATGCTATGATTGTGATTTATTATATTACTGATAAAATTAATGCTAATCCCTCTTATTTCTATATCATTAGAGAAACGCAATGGCTGTCGCTTATCAATTTTTCTAGAACTCACATTTATAGGAAGGCAATGTTGCTGTTGATTTTTAGCTGACTTGGGTTGTAATTTGATGAATTTCGTGGAATATATGGGGTCCTCTCTTCCTACCAAACTTGTGGGGATGGCTAGCTTGACCGTTTGGGACTTCCTTATGTTAGAGTCAATTATGTTCTACCTTAGCCTATTTGCTATTTTGTTGTGGTCTTTGTGCTTTTTGTCATATTTGTTTCTTTTGGTTTTATTTACTTATTTAATATATGAGTGGATTAATCTAAATTTCTTCACTCCTTATGTTGTTGTTTTTTCCTCAAGGTGGCTCTGCCTTTTACCTTTATCAGTTTGGGTCCATGCTATTATCAAAATGCTCTTGGTTTTCCTTTTTAATTTCAAGTTTCTCTTTTTTGTCCACACAGCTGACCTGTTTACTCCCCACTCACATATCAAGCATGGTTGGAAGGAGTATGATATGAATGACTTGTATCATTTCTAGGCGATGGTATACCCCAGATTCAAATCTCTTCCGTGGTATTACATCATCTGGCATAGTTGTTTTCAATCCTTGGTTTTAGTCCTGATGGATCTTTCTTATTATGGGTTTAGGCATTGTATGGATCGGATTATGTCTACTTCCTATAGCTGGTTATGTTTTAATCTGTATATTTTGTTTTTATCCAACATTACAACACTATGTGTGCTTTTTTGTTATCTGATTACAAGTCTGTACCATGAGCCATCTAAGATTGCATCAAATAAAAATTCTTCATAATTAATGAATTGGATTTCTTCACCTATACTTTATATTATTCTAATCGGTTTCATTCTTATCTCTTTAAAATTTCTTTGTTATCTCTATAATCTTATGTACATGTTTTTTCTTTTGCAGTTTTTATATTCTAGCAGGCTCACGGGATTATATATCTTGTGGCAAGCCAGAACTTTTTTGCAGTAAAGATTCACACTGAATGTTTTTAAAAATATTTTCCTTTTTATGGTGATGACTTCTGGCTGCCTAAGAATATTATTATGTGATTTTATAATTCTTAGTATAGGGAATCATCGGGTATAGGCTTCTTTTGACTTTTTGTATAGCTAGTCAAGCATTAGCAAGCTGAATATCTTTTTAAAGGACCTTGTACCCTTTTTTAATATTAACGTTAAGCTCCTCCGTGAGTTCCCTAAAAAAAGAACCAAATTAAATTAGCAGACACAAGAAGAAAAGTTGTTTTCCTTGTTCATTCTCAATATGTACAAAGGCGCGAGTCTCGAACAGCGAGATTCATACGGTGAACGCCGACATTCTCTGGCCGGATCTAAGGAAGAAAAGAAGAAGTTCGTTGGAAGAAAAGAAGATGGAGTTCGAAATTGATTTTGAGGCTGATTTCTTTGTGTTTGAGGACAAGACTAAGGTGAGCGAAGTGGTCAATGAGGACAGATGAAAATGAAATGATTGAGCAAAAGCCATTCTCATTTTGACAAAAATGGGGCGCTTTTATCCTGAGGGATCGAAGAGGAGATCAATCATTGGGAAATTTCCACAATTTGATGGACCTGCTAAGAATCGATCAAAAGGAAAGAGAAAAGAACCAGTTCCATCAGCGTCCATGGGGCAAGTTGTCAACTGACAGGCCCAAAATACTCTCGATTAACGAGGTGGATACTGAAAGTCAAATGGTATTACAACTCCATCCCAATTTCAAATAAAACATATTGACATAAACTTTTGAATAAAATAAAGAGCCACTAATTAAAAAACTATAAATCAATTAATATCAAAAAACTAATCATTTTCTCATCAATCGTTTCCTGTTGTCATTTGCAGCGTCATCTTCTATAAAAAAAATTCCTTCTTTCAGCCATTTCTTCTTTAGGAACTTACCTGAAACCAATGTTTAAAATTACGTATTCGAGTATTGAGGCATTTTTCATTCGTGAGGCGAGGCATAAGCCTCAAGGCGTTTTGAGGCTTACGCCTCAAAATCAAAATTGCGTAAACATAAAATGATAAATTTTTTATATACTAATGAGTGAATAATTATAAAACATAAAAAACAAAGATATGAAGTGAAATCAAAATATCCCAATAATAAGATAAGCATGAATATAGTTCAACTCAAAATTCTATCTTTCCCAAATCTCAATATTCTTTTGATTAACATATAATTCTAATTTCTAAAAATAAATAGCAATGACATATCACATAAGAACTTATAAGCCATCAGCACTATCACACTAAGGGGTTCTTCATTTGAATCATACATTATGATGAATGCTCTCTCCCCTTCCTCCTCTCTTATAGATCCATGTCGGCATTTAACTTTAGAATTAATGTATAGTTTTAATATATATTATTATAATATATAGCGTTGAGGCGAGGAGGGCTCAAGGTGGGCCTCAACCAAGTTGAGGCGCAAGCCTCATTAAAAAAAACTTGAGGCGTAAGCATCGAGGCATTTTTTACTAGAATTGTGCAAAGGCGGGCCTCAAGGCGAGCCTCGTATTGCGCAATTTTTAAACCCATGGCCTGAAACATTTAAATTCGTGGTTAAGTTACTAAATAAACTCAGTGGGTAACTATTAAATAAATTATTATAAATTTTCTTTAATAGGCATCATGTCATTTCTTAACATTAATTCATTCTTTTCAATAATTTATACACCTCCAGACATTTTCTTTTAAAACAATTTAAAATATTTTGAAACTTTAATATTTCATTTATATTTCCTTTTCCCATTTGATTTGCACAGAAGCACCATCTCTAAGTACCCAAAGGTACAACCATTTCCATTTCCAATGACCTTTTCCTTTTCCTTTTACGTGCATGAGTACGGCGTCCTCAGCCAGTACCATAAGGGGTGAACTCCTGTAGTTTTCATACATATCCTTTTTTTCATTCATATACTTAATTTCATTTATGTTATTTGATTTTTCATTTTCTGTTGTAATAATATTTACAACCATTTAGGCATTTAATTTTTCAATATTTCACACATTATAGTCTTTAAAATAAAACTTTGAAAACAAAAGAATAATATTAAATTTTGAATTTCATAATTATAATTACCCACTTTGAACTTTTCAGGCTTTCGATGACGGTATAACCTCGAATCAATTTCCCTTCTTCTTGTTGAATCCACGCAGGATCTACTCATAGGACTTGATCTTTCCCTTTCTAAAACCCTAAATTCATATAATATAACTTTCATATAAAGATAAAATTGTGATTCAATAACAAGATATCAATAAAAATTATATAAGAAGAAATTAACTTACAAATGAGAACTTCTCAAACTCCCAAATTCTTTTCTCTCCCAAATTCTTTTTTCTTTGCTTCAATCTCTTCCTTATTCTTTGTGAAGATATTATTAATTTGCGTTTAAGTGAAGAAATCTACGAAATTTATAAGAAAAGGAAGAAAGAATTACAACAAACCTTCTTCCCTTTTACCTTCTCATTCGTCTCTCTTGTTCTTCAAATCTCTCCTAAATTAACACTCTCTTAACGATAAGAATGAAAATGAATCGTTATTTCTTATCCTTGTAGACAATCATTTGGTAAAATTGGAAAAATGAAGCCAACCTCGCTCTCCCACACAAAGCCGCCGTCCACCCGTCACTATTTCGCGAGCGCCTTCAGTTTTGCGAACCCTTCCTGTTCACGATATTAATAAGGTAGATCGGCGAGTTTGGTTGAATCAGCCAGATGAATCGGTTGTCACAATCTCCCTTATAAAAATTTTGTCATCGAAATTAAATTAAGTACAAGTAATCATACCTTAAATTGAACATATTAGGGTATTGACTTTTCATTTATGCTTCTTTATCTCAGGTGGCATCTCTTTTTTCCATGTTTCCACAAAATCTTTACAAAAGGATTTATTCTATTCCTCAATTGCTGCACATCATAATTCAGTATCCTTTTAGGTTCCTCAATATATTTCAGATTAGGTTGCAAGTCAATTGATTTGGACTGGATTCTCTTTAATCATCTGTAACATATTTCTGAAGCACTGATATGTGAAATACATTATGAATTCCTTGCATGTACCTTGGAGGATCCAATATGTATGCCATATTTCTAATTCTTTCAATGATTTCATAGGGACATTTGAATCTTGGGCTCAATTTTTCCGTCTTTCCAAACATTTGAACACCATTCATTAGGCTAACTTTTAAGAAAACAAATTCTCCTACTTCAAATTCCATTGGTTGGTGCTTTGCATCATAATACTTTCGTTGCTTGTCTTGAACTACCTTTAATCTATCTCTAATCAATCTGATTTTTCTAGTAGCCTCATCTACCAGTTCAGTTCTGATTACCTTTCTTTCACTTATTTTTACCCAACACAAGGGTGTTCTGTACTTTCTTCCATAAAGAGCCTCATATGGTGCATCCATTCCAATGCGAGCTTGAAACCTATTGTTGTAAACAAATTCAATCAACGGTATGTGAGTCTCTCAATTTCCTCCAGAATCTAAAACACATAATCGCATTAAATCCTCCAAAGTTTGAATTGTTCTTTCTATTTACCCATCTGTCTGAGGATGAAATGTTGTACTGAAAGTCAATCGTGTGCCCAAAGCTTCCTGAATTTTCTTCCACAATTTAGAAGTGAAACGGGCATCTCTATTTGAAACTATAGATTTTGGAATCCCATGCAATCTCACAATTTCATCAACATATAATTTTGCCAACTTCTCTATTGAATATGTCTGCCTGATTGGTAAGAAATGAGCTGACTTAGTAATCTGTCAATAACAACCCATATTGCATCTCGACTCTTCCTTGACATGGGTAATTTAATTACAAAATCCATTGTATTGTCTTCCATTTCCACTAAGGTATAGGTAAAGGTTGTAGTTGAACACTTGGCTTTTTTATGTTCTGATTTGATCATCTGACAGGGAATACATTTTGCTACAAATTATGCAACATTTCTCTTTAGTCTTTGCCACCAAAATAACCCTCTCAATTCCTGATACATCTTTGAACTGCCTGGATGAATTTCATATGTTGAGAGGTGAACTTCTTGCAATATCTCTTCTCTTAAGCTTTTAACATTTGGAATACATATCTTACCTTTATATTTTAATAATCCTTCTCCATCCATAACAAAGTTCTCTAACTGCCATGCTTGCAATTTCTTTATGATGTCTTGAAATTTCTCATCTTGAAGCAATGCATAAAGCACTATATTCTTCAAAGTAGATTAAATCACCAGTTCATTTAAGAACATATATTTAGTCTCTTTCTGATTGACCATTAAAATTTCTAATTTTTTCATATCTCTGATTATTTGCTTCTGCTGGATGATTAACCAATTTGCATTTCCCAAAGTTTTTCTTCTAAGTGCATCTGCAACCACATTTGCCTTTCCATGATGATATTTTATGTCTAAGTCATAATCCTTAATGAGCTCTAACCATCTTCTCTATCTTAAATTAAGCTCTTTTTGATTGAAAATGTATTTGAGACTCTTATTATCTGTAAATACTTCGCATCTGACCCCATATAGGTAATGTCTCCATATTTTGAGTGTAAAAATCACAACTGCTAATTCTAAATCATGAGTGGAGTAGTTCCTTTCATGAATTTTTAGTTTCTTTGAAGCATAGGCCACCACTCAATCATACTGCATCAATACACATCCAAGTCCCCTTAAGTAAGCATCTTTGAAAATTTAGAATCCTTCTGAACCTAATGGAGTTGTTAAAATCGGGGTAGTCACTAGGCAATTATTTAACTTATGGAAACCTCATTCACACTGATCACTCCATTCAAACTTCACTGCTTTCTGAGTTAATCTGGATAACGACATAGCAATCTAAGAAAACCCCTCTACAAACCTCCTGTAGTAACCAGCAAGTCCCAAAAAACTCCTCTGAAACTGTCATTGGCCTTGGTCAATTTGATATAGTTTGAATTTTATTCTTATCCACAGAAATTCTTTCACCATTAATCACATGCCCTAGAAAATTTATATTGCTCGGCCAAAATTCATACTTTGAAAATTTGGTATATAACTTGTTCTCCTTTAATGTTTGTAACACTGCCTGCAAATGACTAGAATGACTTTCTTCATCTCTTAAATAAATCAGGATATCATTGATAAACACAATTACAAATATGTCTAAAAATTGGCTTAAAAACTCTGTTCATCAAATTCATAAATATAGCTGGTGCATTTGTCACTCCAAAAGACATCACTACAAACTCAAAGTGAACATATTTAGTTCTGAAAGCTATTTTGGTTATCTCTCTCCTTAATTCGTAACTGATGGTATTCAGATCTCAAATCAATTTTAGAGAAAATTGTAGCTCCTTCCATTGGTCAAAAAGATCATCAATTTTGGGCAATAGATATTTATTCTTAACAGTAAGCTTATTCAGTTCCCTGTAATCTATGCACATTCTGAAGCTTCCATCTTTTGTATTTACAAACAATACTGGAGTTCCCCATGGTGAGGAACTTGGCCTGATAAACCCCTTATCTAGCAGTTCATGTAACTGACTTTTCATCTCCTGTAACTCTTTGACTGTCATCCTGTAAGGTGCTCTTGCCATTGGTTCTGAACCCGATATCAATTCGATAGTGAAGTCTATCTCCCTTTCTGGTGGTAATCCTGGCAAATTATCCAAAAATACCTCTAGATACTCTCTGATTATAGGTATATCTTTCAACCCTTTAATTTCCTTATTTGTATCATTTACTTAAGCAATAAAAATTTGACATCTCTTGGATACAAATTTATATACTTTCAAATAAGTAATTATCATTGAAGAAATTCCTCTCTCGCCATAAAATTTCAGTTTTCTTTCTCCAGGAAATTTAAACTTTACAATTTTCTTATTGTAATCTATAATCACAAAGTGCCTTGATAACCAATCTATTCCTAATATCATATCAAATTCTTGAAATGGTAAAACATTCATTGTGGCTTCAAACTCACTTTCATTTATTTTGAAAGTCACTTTACACACACCATTTACATTCATAATCGATCCAATTGGCATTATAACTTCTAAAGTCACACTTGTCTCATAAACATTCAATCCAACTATTTTAACGAATTCTTCTGAAATAAAGGAATGTGAAGCTCCTGTATCAAAAAGAATCCGTACAGGCTTTCCTTGCATCATTATCAAACCTATAAAATTACATAAGAAAATAATAACATAAACATTCATCATTCTTTTTAACAATGTTTTCATAATACATATTCATTCACTTCTCATTTTTATCACATGTAATCACTTCGGGTGAATCTTTAGCATTCTTCTAAGTTAGTGCATATACTCTAGGTAGAGTATTCTGTTAGCTGTGACTTGATCTTGGAGTAGAAGCAGTTGATTCTACTGTTCTTGGTCTTCCAATATTCCTCTGAGATACAGTATTTATCTTTGACTCTCCTGCTGGTCTTTGCCCTAGAGTAGGACAGTTCTTCGCTACATGACCTGGTTAATGACACCAAAAATAAGTATTTGTACCAGATAAACATTCTCCTTTATGTTGTCTTCCACACTTGCAGCAACTGTTCACACTTGAACTATCACTGTTGTTGGACTTTTTCTTTTTCTAATTAAATTTCCCACCTTGTGAAAAGACTTGCTATGTGAATCCCGAGGGACTCCCATAACTTCACCACTTTTTCTCTTCTGAAAATCATGTCTCCTTTGAGTATTTTTGCAAGGCTGCTTCTATCGTTCTAGCTCTTTCCACTAGCACTGTATAGTCTTCAATTCCAAGAGGAACCAGGGGTTTGCCTAATTGCATCCTTCAGTCCAGCTAAGAATCGGTTGCATTTATCCTCCATAGTGTGTACTAATTGAGGAGCATATCTGACTAATGTTGTAAATTTAGCCTCAAGCTGCATAACTAATCTATCTCCTTCTACCAATCTCATAAACTTGTCCTGCATTTGCCTCCTCGCTGAAGGAGGTACGAATCAATCCTTGAACACTGAGAAAATTCATTCCACTTAATTTGTATGTCAAATATTTCTTTAAATTTATCTTGATACAGCCCTCTCCATCACCTTTCAACTTCTCCTACTAGTGCAAAGGTTGCCAAGGAAAGTTTCCTCTCTTCTGGATAATATATTCCTTCTAATATCTTTTCAATCCTCAGCAACCAGTTTTCAGCCTCTATTGGTCCTTCTACTCTCTTGAATAATGGTGGTCTCATATCCTAAAATAGTTTCATATATTTATCCATAACCATTCCACCACCACTACTACTCCCCAATGACTGATTTCTTGAATCTTGAATCAGCTAAGTCACAACTATCATCATTTGTGCCAATGCATCTAGATTAACATTAACATTTGGCATTGGTCTTTCCACTTCCACTACTTCCTCCTCTTCTCTCGGATCATTTTGATTCCTGTTATTAATAAGATATTCATTATATATTAATTTTTTTAAATCATTAATAATCATCCTAATGGCTCTTTCAATACATTTATATCTTAATTGGGCTATGATACCACTTTTGTCAAGACCCGGCCCGAATACTTGATTTAACGAGGTGGGTACTGAAAGTCAGACGATATTACAATCTCATCCTAATTTCAAATAAAACCATATTAACATTAACTTTTGAATAAACTGAAGATTCACTAATCACAAAACTATAAATCAATCAATATCAAAACTAATTATTTTAATCAATCGTTTACCTATTGCCATTTGCACGCTGTCTTCTATAAACAAATTGTTCTCTTTCAGCCATTCTTCTTTAGTAACTTAACTGAAACATTTAAATTCATGGGTTTAGTTTACTAAGCAAACGCAGTGGGTAGCTATTAAAAAAAATATTATAAATTTTCTTTAATAGGCATAATGTCATTTCTTAACATTAATTCATTCTTTTCAATAGTTTATACATCTTCGGACATTTATTTTTAAAACTATTTAAAATATTTTGAAACTTTAATATTTCATTTATATTTCATTTTCCCATTTGATTTGCACAGGAGCACCATCTCAAAGTACCCAAAGGATCAACTTTTTCTATTTATTTCCTTTTCCATTTTCAATGATCTTTTCCTTTTATGTGCATGAGTACGGCGTCACTAACCAGTACCATAAAGGAGTGAACTCCTGCTGTTTTCATACATATTCTTTTGTATTCATATACTTAATTTCATTTATGTTATTTGATTCATTCGTTTTCTGTTGTAATAATATTTACAACCATTTAGGCATTTAATTTTTCAACATTTCACACATGATAGTCTTTAAAATAGAACTTTGAAAACAAAAAAATAATACTAAATTTTGAATTTCATAATTATAATTACCCACTTTGAACTTTTCAGGCCTTCGATGCTCGGTACAACCTCGAATCAATTTCCCTTCTTCTTGTTGAATCCATATGGGATCAACTCATACGACTTGATCTAAAAAAAAAGCCAACCTCGCTCTCCCGCTTGAAGCCTCCATCCACCTCTCTTTGTTTTGCAAGCGCCTTCAGCTTTGCGAACCCTTCATGTTCGCGATATTAATATGGTAGGCCGCTTGAATCGGCCGGATGAATCTGAAAGTTTGTTAGGGATGTTAGACCCTTTATGAATTGGCCCAAGGTTAATAAAGAGAGTGGTGAATTGGAAAAGAAGAATCTTTAAATCAAAATACAAACCAAAACCAATATCACCATAATAAAATAAGTGCATAAATTAAATGCGGAAGTAATAAAGGAAGGAACACACTAGATTTATAGTGGTTCAGTCAAACCTTGATCTACGTCCACTCCTTGGAGGCACCCTCTAAATATTGCACTAAACTAAGTGTATCTCCTTTAGCCCCCACAATTAGGCGGAGAAGCCCTTACAAAATCACTTCCACCATACCCGATGCGGCGGAGTCGCCGGGTCCTTTGATACCAAAGAGATATTCTTCTTTGGTGAACTTCCCTCGAGATAAGCCTTGAATCCGACGGTATTCAGGTGCGAGCTTGCCGGAGCAACCGTGTGGAACCCCCTCCACACTCCCTTGAGTCCCCCCTCACAGGATCTTCTCCCTCTCTCAAACTCCACCTTTTCCTCACTCCCTTTAAAGCTCTCTTCAAGTTTCCCCCAAAATAATGAAGCTACAATGGCTGCCAAAGACACTTACCAAGTGTCATGTCATAGCTTAAATAGAAGATCTCAAAATGAGCTCATTAATGCAAGTTGCCGACATTATCGTCCAGGATGATACTAATATCGTCCTGTACGATCAGTGCAATTTAAGCCCAATCAGCCGGCAAGATTTGAGATGATCAGAAAAAGTTTGTTCATATCGTCCATGATGATAATATATCATCCTGGACGATCAGAACAAATCGTGGAATATCGTCCTGAACATCTCCCTAAAAAATAGCTACCCAATGTCCAATCGTCCAGCAGATCGTCCTGGCCGATTTTGTGATCGTCCAAGACGATTTGATCATGTAATCAAGTCATAATTACTTTCCTTAAATTCCAGAGAAATTTTAAAAAAATTGTCATGGATCGTCCTGGATGATCCACCTAGACGATGTCTAAAAATAAGTAATTCCTAAATAGATCTTGCGACAGATTCTTTCTATTTTTAGCCTATCATCCTGGCCGATACAAAATCGTTCAGGATGATGTGTTTTGCATAATGACGGCTATTTTAATGAGGATGCCCTAATTCCTTTGAACAGATCATCTAGGCCGATATAAATATCGTTCCGGACAATGTTACCAAAAACAGTAAATTCTAGGGAACAGTCAGAAAATCTTCTAAGTTACACAGCATTAGGAGCCACACCAAATACAATAGGCTCAAGAAAAGAAAAAATGTATAAACTGACTCAGACCTAGTCTACCCAATCTTGAACTGATTCCAAATTATAGTCCGATCGTGTGAACCTGAAATATCAGTACATAAGGCAGTCGTAGAGAAATAAGAATGTTTGCTATCATCAAAATTATAAACCATTGATTCGCAACAATCTCCCCCTTTTTTATGATGGCAAACAATTCAATTTGAATTTTCAGAAAAAGCAATTTCTCTTAATCTCCCCTTCACTAGAATAAACCTTTTTCAAAAAAATAGGGGAGATAAAAAATATTTTTGTTGTTTTTAATTTTATGAAAAAAAAGGATACAAATTCAGCATTACGTTCTCCCCCTTTGACATTATCAAAAAGAGAGGAGGCACAAAAAACAAAATGAACAAAAGAAAAAAAAATATTTCTTGATCTAGTGAAAAAACAAATATTCTTAAAATTAGAAAGTTACCTCTTGGTTATAATAAAAAACTTAGTAGAATTGGATTGACAACACATAGCCCAGAAAAGGTTAGAAATTAATAGTTTAATAATCCAAACTCTAGTTCTTTTTAAAAGGCTCAAAAACTTTTTAATTCAATATCTAAATCATGAAATAAATTAGAGCTAGAAATAATTTTTTTTCAAAACTCCTTTCATAAAATATATCTAATAGAAGATTAATGCACGAATTGTTGAATCATGAATCAAGATTTTAAAATCAAGTATCGAAAATATCAAGGGTTTTCTTAAGTTTTGAATAAAATAGAAAAAGTAAGCATACTCTTTGTGCGCTCATTTTACGCCTCTTGTCAAGCTTTTGACGCACTTTGCGCATCTTTTTCTTTTGATACATTTTGTGTATCTTTCTCAATTTGGCGTTATTGCGCATCTTTTGATTTTGCATCATTGGCCACTTTTTTTTTGATTTGGCGTCATTGGCTATTTTTTTAATATGTTACATTTTTAAAATTTTAAAAACAAAAGTAAACTCATTCTATTGACACAACGAACTACTTGATTAGGAAAATTATGAGGTAGATTCAACAATTTTGTAAAGATTCCTATGCGATAGATAAAATGTAGGGAAATAAAAAATTTTAGTTTCAAAGACTAATTTAAAATATGAAAAAGATTTTAAAACAAAAGTAGAATAACCTCTTTAAGAAAACAGAGATTGAGAGTCAAAATCATAAGTTTCCTTCCTTTGACTGTTTTAGAGAAGTCAAACACAACTTACCAAAGATTTCAAGAAAAAATCAGGAAGTAGATTTTTCATTTTTAGAAAAGTGAATGTGTGTATTGATCAGAGAAAAACTTTCATGAAAACAAAAATTTTAAAGAATAAACAAAACAAAAATACAAAATAAAAATGAAAAACATAAAAACAAGAACACAACACAAAAACACGAAAGGCTTTTAAGTATTATCTCTCTCTTAGTCCGATGCTTTAGAAACCAGATCTGTCCATGAGATTTTTTGCCTTTCATTATTTCCCCAATTTAAATTTTGCTTCGCCTTGCTCTTTTCTTTCGTAGAAAGAATTTTTAAATTAGGACACTGATTTTTCATATGTCTAGGCTTCCTACATCGAAAGCAAATAACGTCAGAAGGAATATGGACATCCTTACCCTTTTTACCTTTTTTTCACTTTTGCTTATGTTTTGGTGAGCTTTATGATTTGCTTGATAAGTCATTATATTCGTCACCAACTAAGCTATATTTTTCTGTATCTTTAGCTTTTAGAACAATTGTTTCACCTGCATCCAAAAGTCTTTGACCCAAACTTTTCTCATAGGCAATGAGTGAACCAATTAAATTATAAATAGAATAATCATTCAAATTTTTTGATTCACAAATAGCAACTACTTTAACATTGAACTTATTCAGTAGACAATGAAGAATTTTGTTAACTTTTTCAAAATTTAAAAATTCTTTTCCTAAGGCATGCAATGATGTTACAATTCGAATGAACCTGGTATACATGTCTAAGATAGTCTCATAAGATTTCATGGAAAACAGTTCAAAATCATGCATTAACATATTTAACTTGGATTGCTTGATTTCACTAGTGCCTTCATATATGGTGTGTAGTTTATCCCAAACTTCCTAACCAATAGTACACATGGATACTAACATAAAATCTTCAGAATTTAAAGCACAAAAAAAGCAATTTAATGATTTTACATTCAATTGAGCATTGAGTTGTTCTTCCCTGTTCCATTGATTAAAAGGAATATCAATTTTAACTCTATTAACAATATGTGACGGTGATGAATAACCAGTTAAAATCATATGCCACATGCAAAAATCAATCAATTGCAAAAAAATAGACATGCGAATTTTCTAAAAATCAAATGTAATATTTTCAAACAAAGGTGGTGTGGTGATTGAATAAATTTCTGTAATATTATGATTTGAAAAATTAGCCATGGATCGAAATTCAAAAGCTTTTAAAAACTGTATTTTATGAATACGGCTTTGATACCACTTGAAAGTGCTCAGATGACACTAGAAAGTGCTCTAATACCACTAGAAAGTTCATTAGGGATGTTAGGCCCCTTATGAACTGGCCCAAGACTAATAAAAAGAGAGGTGAATTGGAAAAGAAGAATCTTTAAATCAAAATACAAACCAAAACCAATATCACCACAATAAAATAAGTGCAAAAATTAAATGCGGAAGTAATAAAAAAAAGGAACACGCCAGATTTATAATGGTTCGGTCAAACCTTGACCTACGTCCAGTCCTTGGAGGCACCCTCCAAGTATTACACTAAACTAAGTGTCTCTCCTTTAGCCCCCACAGCTAGGTGGAGAATCCCTTACAAAATCACTTCCACCTTCCCCGGTGCGGCGGAGTCACCGGGTCCTTCGACACCAAAGAGATCTTTTTCTTTGGTGTACTTCCCTCAAGACAAGTCTTGAATCCGATGGTATTCAGGTGCGAGCTTGCCGGAGCAACCGTGTGGAACCCCCTCCACACTCCCTAGAGTCCCCCCCTTATAGGATCTTCTCCCTCTCTCAAACTCCACCCTTTTCTTACTCCCTTTCAAGCTCTCTCTTCAAGTTTCCCCCAAAAAAATGAAGCTACAATGGCTACCAAAGACACTTACCAAGTGTCATGTCATAGCTTAAATAGAAGATCTCAAAATGAGCTCATTAATGCAAGTTGTCGACATTATCATCCAGGATGATACTAATATCATCTTGTACGATCAGTGCAATTTAAGCTCAATTGGCCAGGATGATTTGAGACGATCAGAAGAAGTTTGTAAATATCATCCATGACGATAATATATCATCCTTGATGATCAGAACAAATTGTGGAATATCATCCTGAACATCTTCCTAAAAAATAGCTATCTGATGTCCAATCGTCTAGCAGATCGTCCTGGCCGATTCTGCGATCGTCCAGGATGATTTTATCATGTAATAAAGTCATAATTGCTTTCCTTAAATTCTAGAGAAATTTTAGAAAAATTGTCCTGGATCGTCCTGGACGATATTTTATAGTCCTGGACGATCCACCCGGACGATATCCAAAAATAAGTAATTCCTAAATAGATCTGGCGGCAGATTCTTTTTATTTTGAGCCTATCATCTTGGCTGATACAAAACATCCAGGATGATGTGTTTTGCATAATGACGGCTGCTTTAATAAGGATGCCCTAATTAGGGTTTCTGCTTTTGAACAGATCATCCAGGCTGATATAAATATCGTCCCAGATGATGTTACCAAAAATAGTAAACTCTAGGGAATAGTTAGAAAATCTTCTAAGTTACAAAGCATTATGAGCCACACCAAATACAATAGGCTCAAGAAAGGAAAAAATATACAAATTAACTAAGACCTAGTCTACCCAATCTTGAGCTGATTACAAATTGTAGTCCGATCGTGTGAACCTGAAATGTCAGTACATAAGGCAGCCGTAGAGAATTAAGAATATTTACTATCATCAAAATCATAAACCATTGATCCGCAATAGAATCGGTTGTCACACAAGTGGGCAGCTTAGATTCGAGATCGTCGCAAAGGAGAGAGGGTGTAGGTTGTTACATTTTACACTCCTGAGGAGGCTGCCAGAGCTTATGATGATGCAGCATGTAGAATTTGGTGTTAAAAAGCCAAAGTGAACTCCCCTGATCCTCCTTCAATTTTTAAATACCATGAATCTGGATTCATGGAAGAATATGCACCAAGGAAGAAACTCAAAAGCAATTTTGGTGAGGTGGTTTCAACTGATAAGGATGCTGTAATGAAACTCTCTGAGGAGCTGTCAGCATTTGGAACTTTTATTTGGTCCGATGATAGGACGTAGAGCTACGTTCAACGAGCGCTGAGAACGCGCCACGTAGCAGGCACAAAACTGTGGACCCGACCCGGTGAATAGTGGGTTTGTCGCACGTTCGAAATTTAAATCCATGATAACCCGACAACCAGCCCATCACGGTATGGTTATATTTTAAATATATATATTCCTACCCTGTAGATTTTAATTTCGCTATACTAGATGCAAAGACGAAGCGACTTGTGCAACTATTCCTTTCCTTCTTAGTTCTCAAGAATTTGTCGTGAGTTTGAAGCAAATTTCCAGTCAAAAATCTCCATAGAAGCAATGCCTGAGGTTAGAAATTTCTTCCGAAGTACTTTCATTCTTGTTAGATAGGTAATCTGGTTAAAAAAAAACTAAATTGTGTTTTTAGGGTTAGGGTTTACTTACTAAGATTCTTTTTTAGTATAAAAATTTGAATGTATACTGTGAGAACGTTTCAAATCAATCTGAGTTCATGAAGTAATGCTCGATACTAATCGGTATTCGGTGCTGGTCGGTACTGTTCAGTGCTACTCGGTACTGCTCGGTACAGCGCGGTATTCAGAGTTAATATATATAATATAATGTTCGTTGCTACTCGGTATTGCTAGGTACTGTTCGGCCCTGATTAGTGCTTCTCGGTACTTCTGGGTACAGCGCAGTATTCAGGGTTAATACTCGGTATTTAGAATAAATCTCTTAATATTTTATATATAATATGTTGTTCGTTGCTGCTCAGTACTGTTCGGTGCTAATCGGTGCTTCTCGGTACTGCCCGGTACTTTTCAGAACTGCTCGGTACTTTTCAGTATTTATCTTTATTGCTAATTTTTTCAAAATAAATACTCGGTATTAGGTTTGATACATTACTCAAAACTACTCGGTACTTGAAGTTATAACTCGGTATTTATAGAAGTTCTGTTTTTTATTCTTTATCATGCAGGGATATTGCCCCAAAATTCATTTCAGATGTCGAACTTCAAGTTTTAGAGAAGTTTGTAATGAGATGGTTGTAAAATTTGGGGAGCCATTAGTATCAAGACTACGGAAGCTAAATATTAATCAGTTCCTATTACTGCCTCGATTCCCTCAGAATGTTCCAATTGTTTATATGTTATTGATGAATTGGGACATTCAGTCTAAATGTTTTTTTATTAAGGGGAAAATGATGCCTTTCACATTTGATAAAATAGCTTTGATTCATGGGTTGCCAAACAGAGGAAATAAATTTGTGCCAGGTAGTGCTACGATTAGTGGAGTGACAGCAAATAATGTAAGGCAAGATATTGAGAAATTGGATGTGCCTACTCCAGTAGAGAAAGTAGTGAAAGAATTTATTGTTTACTTACAGTCGAACATCTTCTTTCCAATGGTCAACTTCCGCGTACCATCTTCAATATTGGACGTTGCAAACAATTTTGAAAACTTTGGAACATACAACTGGCCCCAATCCATTAGGGATTTCCTTGTGATTGAATTTAATGCAACTGCAAAAAAAATATTCAAAAGGTTATTCATTAGGATATGTCAATGGTTTTGTAATTATTATAATTGTGAGTATTTACTACATATATGGTTTTATTTTGTTTACTTATACTATTGATAATTCATTTTTTTATTATTATAACATTTAATTGTGTGTTTTATTTAATTACAGATATGGTTTTTTGAACATACAAATTTCCACCGCGTAGTGGATGATGTTGCTCGACCCCGTCTCATTCGTTGGGACGGAAAATTTAATTATTGAGAAAAAGATGTTAACAAATTGTTAACCGACCTTCAAGATACTAAGGTAGCAAACATACGTATAGTTACTTAGATTTCAGATTTATTTATATAATTTTCATGACTATAAACACATCTTGTGCAGATTTCCACACATTTACAAAGAATTACAGATGCTGAGAAGACTTTACTTCAGAGTTCTTCTATATATCCAACAGAAGAGCATCTACAAATTGTAATTACTCCACACACAACCACTCACATATCTTCTAAGCCCCTAACTCCATCTCCACCAAGTATTCCAACTCCAGACAGCCCAACTAGAATGTCAAGCCCCACTGAATCTCCTATCCAACCGCCAAGCCAAACTGAATCTCCTATCCAACTGCCAAGCAACAGCAAGACCCCACATAAAGAATTTTTCCCATAACTTAATCCAAATCATCTGATTACTGAAGAAATGAACTTGAAGATTCTAAATCAATCCATTTACAAACATATAACCTAGCAAAACGTTTTGGTAAAAAAAGTGTCATCTGTCGAACTGTCGAATACTTTACTTTAAAGACAGGTAGTAGCATTGGAACAAGCAGTATTCGACATAAAGATGAGAATAAAATAAAATTTGCTGTTATATATAAATTCTTGAGTGATAATTTTCCTACCTCTTTCAAATCAAATCGGAGTGAAAGTCCGGAGAAATCATCTTCAAGGACTGTATCTGGCCATATCAATTTGGATGAAGTAGCCAAATATGTCGATCAAATTATTGAGGAAATTGCAAAAGAATCACATTTGAAAGGGATGGAAGAGGTTGTGAGGCAATCTGAAGATTAGGAATTTTCTTCATCAAATAGGGGAGGAATTGCTTGACGTGTACAGCTCAGGAATGATAGAAAAAGGAAAAGGGCTAAAAATCCATTCACATCAGGGGACAGGAAGAAGAAGATATCTCAGAGTACTTTTGTTCATTTGGCTGTTCCTGCTGTTGAAAAGATTAGTAAAAAAGAAATTGCACGTAGAGGAAGAAAGCCTGCCACTCACGCTTCTACAAGATTAATAAAAAAGGCTACTGCTGCTGCTCTAGATGATGTTAATATCTCTGAAGTTGAAAATTTTAAAATGAAGGTTAGTACTGTAACTGTTCCGGTTGATCCTCCGACTGCTGTAGTTCATGAAGTTGATGAATCAAAAATATTTGAACAATCAACACCATAATTGTTAGAGTACCCAGGATGATTACTAATAACTGAAGAAAAATGAATTTTCATCGATAATTTTCTTAAGCAGTTCAAGGATAAGTGAGTATAGATAATTTAAATACCGAGCTGTACCTAATTAAAAATTAACTCGGTATTGATCAGTTATTATAAGTTTCCAATAAATATTTTACTATACTTTATAATGGTGTAATTCTAACCAGTTTAATACCATATACCGAGCAATACCGAATAAAAGATAAACTCGGTATTGCTCAGTATTTATAGTTTATCTATTTAGCGCATAGTAGGAACACCAAGTACCGAGTAGATATATTCAATACCGACATGTATCGAGTATAAAAATTCTCAATATTGCTCGATATTCATATGTATATTTTTATTTTCTAATGAATATCAACTGAATTATGCAGGGGTGATACTATTTTCTCTGATGGAAATACAATTATATACAGAAGCCAATTGGACGAGTTGTTGCTAGTAGAAGAGCTTGACAACAATCATATTGATCCATTTGCAATGTTATTATCCAAAAAGAATGAGCTGATCCCAGGACTGAACCAATCTTTTATCTTTGTTTCTAGTTTTAATTGGGTGAGTTATCATTTGTATTTAAGAACTTATGTGTATTGAACAAATACGCAATTTAAAGTGTATTTATTCCAGGGTTATTAATGTCAATGTAAGGAGACGAACACAACTACATTCGTTGCAAATATCACCAGAACTTCTGTTAAGAATGTTAACATGATCCTTGTTCCCATTATAAATGAAAAACACTGGACACTCCTAGTTGGCAATCTAAGGAAAAAAACTTGAAAATTTTTGGATTCATTACCCAATGCCACTCACAAAGCTATGGCTCCTGAAGTTGTAAGTGCTCTTAAAATTTGTATTTGCTTTCAATTATGATATTGAATATTAAAATATTAATTTTATTACATTTTCAGATATCTCATTTATACGCTGATACACAAAATGTTTATGATGATGATATACGAACCTGGCCAATCCTAACGATTCTGAACTTGCCAACACAAGACAGCAACGTGGATTGTGGAATGTTTGTTTGTAAATATATGGAAACAATAATCCAAGATGATTTTATTCAATGGTATATCCATAAGAACTGGCAAAGAAATATGGCTATGCTTAGGGCTGAATTTGTATATGCCCTTTTTTGTAGCAATATGAAATAAAATTTGAATTTGCATAAGCCATATATGTGTTTTCTTTGTTGTGATTATAAATAAGTTACAATGGTTTTATTTATACTGATTTTAGAAAATTGCAACTTATAGCAAAATATTTCTTAATAAAGCCAAAATCCAGCTAATACCGATTAATACATGCTAATACAAAGTTGTACATAGTAAATTACAACTTATGCATACATCAGACGCAAAAAGATGCATACATCAGACAGTGTAACTTACAATCCAAGCTTATAGCAAAACTTGTCTCAAAGAATCAAAAAATCATCCTATACCGAGTAATACCTATTAATACCGAGTTATTTAAAAACTCAGGATTAGTTTTTGAAAATAAAAAAAATATGCATACATCTGACGGAAAACAACCTACAATCCAACGTTATAGCAAATTTTTTTAGAAAGAAGGAAAAAATTGTCCTATTCCGAGTAATACCAATTAATACCGAGTTATTTTAGAACTCCAGATTTATTTTTAAAATTTGCAAAAAGATGCATACGTCAGACAGAGTGCAACTTACAATCCATCCTTATAGAAAAATATTTCTCGAATAAGCCAAAAATAGTCCAATTCCGAGTAAAACCTACTAATACCGAGTTATTTAAAAACTTCAGATTTGTTTTTAAAATTTGTAAGAAGATGCATAAGTCAAACAGAGTGCAACTTACAATCCAACCTTATGAAAAAATATTTCTCAAATAAGTCAAAAATTGTCTAATACCGAGCAATACCGAGTTATACTGAGCAGTTACATAAAGGATGGCTGACTTCTTGTTTCTCCTAGTATAAAATTTATGCTTGTACTAGGATTCCTCTCTGTGAGTTTCACTTTTTTGCTCTTTGATCCTTTAATCTAGCATCAGAGATTTTCTTTGGCCGACACTTCGCATGATCTCTAATTATTTTATGGCTCCCCTCAAGTATGCGTTGATTTTTTCCCTTCCATAATGTTTTGAACATTTAGAGCCATTACCCTCATAGCGTCAATCATACATTGTTCTGTATCCTCATTACACTGTGCTTATGTGCTAATTTGATATGCAAATCGACAAACATAATTTCAAAAAATCATGTTACGCGAACCCTGAATGGATGTGCACATATTGTTTCCAATATGTAAGATCTTCCATCCACTATATAAATCTTTCCGAGCTCTAGACGACCATCATAGAATAAAATATTTTTTAGGAATATTAACAATATCCAATTGCCTCAGAACTCTCATGCAATGAGAATATAGTAAACCCATCATCTCAAACTTTACACAGCTGTATTGTATGGTTCCTTCAGAAAAATTAAAAAAATAACAGTCCACTTGTGTGAATCAACATAGTGGTCTATGTTCTTGATGAAAAATGTTGATAAGTCCAGTAAAGAATGATCAATGCATAGTCCACCTAGACCATGTAAGAACTCATCTTCAACAAATGTATATAACTTTCTCGAATAAAAATTAGCAGCTTGCTTTAATATTGGACTACTTTTCATGTAAGGTTGTATTGTCGTTTGGCTACATCTAAAATTTTCATCTCATTTATTCCTATGCCAAGTTTTTATAACTTTCTCCAATCCCAGGAAACAGTCGGTGATAAAACTTGTAGCCTTTGAAATGCCATGGCAAACATAATTGCTAGACTCACTTCGTTGTGTAGATAAAATACCAAGGTTAAAATAATTTTTATTGAATATTGTAGACCACTTTTCCCTTATTCTGTATAGATCTTTTAACCACTGATGACTTTGGAGGTTGCCTTCTCTGATCATTTCATTCCACAAACTATCAAACTCCTCCTCAGAATCACACTTGTTGAAGCAACTATAAAATAGGCCTTTTACTTTGTTGATACTATTAAAACACCATACTTTAGAAGGAGCCTTCTTGTATATATGTCATTGGCACAACCTATGCCGTGTATTAGGTAATACAATCTCTATCGCCCTAGCTATTGCTTGATCCTGATCAGTGAATATAGTAACTGGATGTTTGTTATCCATAATTTTTAAAAATGTTTTAAATATCCAGGAAAAAGAATCAATTATTTCCTTAGATAGAAATGCCACCCCTAATATAATATTTTGCCAATGATTATTAACTCCAATAATAAGGGCACGGGCTAAATTATATTTGTTAAGACGGTAACTTGTATAAAAAATAATGACATCCCCAAAGTAGTCGTAATCAATTCTCCTCAACCCATTAACCCAAAAAAAAAATTTACCAACCTGTCTTCTTCTTCAGTTTGGACATCCCATGCAAACATGTTGTCTCCAGCTGCCCGGTCTTTAAATAATTTGATTAGCGAATTGGTATCCCCACTCTCAATTCTGGCTCTTTTCTCCTTTTGAATGTAATTCTATGCATCCCTCTTTGTGAACCCACATTTTCTACACCTCCCACCTCATCGGATAGATAGAAAAATGCATTAACTATTCTTATGCCCGCTTTAGACATTGATTTCAGAACTGAGGTATTTTCTTCACTGATGTGCCTAGATGATCTCAGCAAATGTTGATCATCTGGATTAGCCAATTCATGATTGTGGCTCTCTGCCAATCTTTTCACCATCCATATTCCATCTTCACTAACCTTAAATCTAACCATAGCCGGACATCCAGTTCTTGTAGTCAATTTTTGAAATTTCACGTTCTTATTTTCTTCTGTCTCCTTATTAAATCCCGCTTTGAAACATATAAAATATTTTGATTTTATTTTCCTTGAATTAGGCCAGAATAAATTATTCTCTTTTCGAACACTAAAATCATGAGAATGAGCATATTAGCAATATTTATCATATGCTTCCTTTTAAGAGTTGTAAACCCCCTATGAACAAATAATTCAAAGTATTATAAATTATTGAACCAAACAATTAATTCCGAGCAATACTGCAATGACTGCATACCGAGCAATACCGAGTTTTTTCGAACATTATTTCTCAGTACACCTATTGTACTTATCTATAGCCTTAGTAGAAGGTAAACATAATCGACGTAAACAAACAAATAAAATGAGCGTACCAAGCAATACCTATGAATACCGAGCAATACCTATGAATACCAAGCAATACCGAGTTATCTAAATGCTCGGTACAAATATATGGTACTTATCTAAAAGCTCGGTACAAGGATCTTATAAATACCGATCAGTACCAACTTAAACCGAGTTTTGTACAAATTTTTTATCTCGGTACAAACATATGGTACCTATCTAAAAGCTCGGTACAAGGATCCTATAAATACCGATCAGTACCGACTTATACCGAATTATGTAGAAATTTTTTTTCTCGGTACACGTATTGTACTTGTCTATAAGCTCGATACAAGTAACCTATAAATATCGAGCAGTATCGATTTATTCCGACATGTAGAAATTTTTTATTTCGGTACACATATGATACTTATCTTTAAGCTAGGTACAAAGAACTTATAAATACCGATCAGTACCGACTTATACCGACTTATGTTGAACTTTTTTTATCTCGGTACATCTATGGTACTTATCTATAAGCTCGGTACAAGGTAGACATTATCGACGTAAACAAACAAAAAAAGGAACATACCGAGCAATATCTATAAGTATCCAACAATACGATATGTGTACCAATAAATACTCCAACCTTCTCTATCGCTACGAATATGGTACTCATGGATAAACAGAAATAAATGATCATAGGTAGCTAGATTTTAAAAATTTATATTGTAAAACCTCTGTATAAATAAGAAATTACTTGTATCAACAACAACATCAAGCCTTTATCCCACTACGTGGGGTCGGCTACATGAATCCTTGTATCAACAACAAAATCAAGCCTTTATCCCACTACGTGTAATAAATAAGAAATTTCACGTAGCTAGATTTTAAAAATTTATATTGTAAAACCTCTGTATAAATAATAAATTACTTGTATCAACAACAACATCAAGCCTTTATCCCACTACGTGGGGTCGGCTACATGAATCCTTTTTCTCCATTGTGTCCTATTAAAAGTCAAATTCTCATTTAAATATAATAAAGAAAGGTCATTCCTAATATTTTCTAACCAACTCTTTTTAGGTCTACCCCTACCTTTCTTAACATAAGTCAAATATAATACCTCAACTCTCCTAACCGGGTCATCGGAAGGTTGTCGTTTTAATTCTGCTGATAATATCTCAATCTTTTTCACCATCACTCTGAACAACAGATCTAAGATATCTAAAATGTGTACTCTTATTAATGACTTGATCGACCAAAGTCACAATCCCCTCACTATGTTATAAAAACAGAAAAATCTTCATCGACATTATAAGTGTCAAATGTTTTATCGAAATCGTATAACTCTTCCAAAGAAATAGCCGTTGTCTTCTCTTCCATCTCCTTGAACCCTTCACAAAAAATTTATCTTCGTGCTGTAAACCCTAAACACTGTATAACGTCTTCAGACCATAATCAGCCAAAAGTTTATTAAACATATAAAGAATGCGCTGGTTTTTATCTTTTCCTGTCTGTTTAAGATAAAGTACGTTGGGGTGACCCAAAATGGTGTGAAACACGTGACCAATCAATAAATCACGATGGGTTTGGGTCGGGTTTTCAAGCTGCTACGTGGCAGTATATGAGTGGCAACCGAACGTAAAGCCACATCCGGTGACCGGACCTAATAAAAGTTCCAGCATTTGAGTCATATATGAAGTTCGGGCCATTTCTTGAAGGAAGCTCAGATCTATGCTTTGATTTCCTTCTTGGTAGTGATATGACTCAAAATGGGATCAATTTCATGAACCTTTAGAGCTTTGAGGACATGCTAATGTCGGAAAGTGTCTTCTAAATGAATTTCGGTAAATAACGAGATAAGTGATTTATGTTTATGGAAGTTATGGAGGACCAGCTGTGATGTTTTTCATTGAACTGTGTTTTTTTTTAAACCGATATGAGATTCTATCCTTCAAAACTTTATATATTGTTGTTTATATGTGATGCATTGTTTAGATCTTGGAGATATATTTATGTATTGTTTATATGTGGTTGTCTAGAACTTATTAGTGCTACTAATCATTTGTGTTTCTGTGTTCCTGGAGATGTCTCTGAGTGGACACTTGGCTGCTTGAAGTTCATGTTTTGTTAAAAAAAAGGACCTAAATTAAATCATAAATAATTCAAATTAAATTTAAAAAGTATAAACTAGGGTTCAAAATGCTTATAATTAAATTTCCAATTAAAGAAAAATAAAAGCACTATCACCAACCCTTAGAATTAATGATAATCTAAAACTATGGGAGATTTATTAATTAATCATTATGGTTTACCATCTAATGAAGTCTATACATTTTATTCTAATCCAAAAGGCTAATTTAGTGGAAAGATTGGCATTTGTGCATATGTGATAAATTATCTGATTACATGGAATACTAAAGGTGAAAAATTTATGGTATATTTAATTTTAAGATTTAGTAAGGCATTTAGTATTGTCTTGGCACTAAATAACATTTAAGTATGGGTTTTTATCAGTATACTGACACATATATTGAGAAAACTATTTAGGTACTGGAAGTCATTCTAAGATTATGTGTTCTAGAATTTTGTTGAGGATGAAAGGGTCATATACCTCTGGTCAAATTTGCTTACAATAATAGTTTTAAATTCAAGTAAAGGTATGACCCCTAATGAAACATTTAATTATAGGAATGATAAGACTTGGCGATCTTGGATAGAAATGTTTGAGAGGAGTTTGATTGGGGAAGCTTTGGTTAACAACAAAATTAAAAAGTTCATCTTATTAGAGATACAATAGAAATGGTGCATGAATGGTAGCAACTATATTATGATTCAAAACATCAATCTATGAAATTTTACGTTGGATGAAAGTATGTATGGAACACATAGTGGAGGAGAATTAGTATTATGAAAATAATTTCTTAAAAATAGAGTAATGTGCATAAGCTCTTACAAAAATAAATATTATAAACCAAAAGCAAAAGAAAAGTATAGTCTTAGTTTAATATTGTTTCAATAATTTTCATATATGATCGTACAACATGAAATTATTATTAAGGTATGACAAGTTTAAATTTTAAATTCAAATTTGTCTAACTTATGTTATATAGATTAGAAAACATAATTTATTAAAATAGCTGATTATTTTGTGCAATTGAAGGCATCCAATATTATTAGTTATAACTCAATTTTATTATATTTACTTAAATACTTGAATTAATTTTTTATTAAATAGATTGTATAGTATGATTAATATCAAGTAGTATAATATAATAAAAAATTTTAAATATTCAATTTTCATCCCCTTTTGAGTGTGTGCTATGTTATCTTGCCGACATAAACCTAATAAACTAAATAACTCAAGTAAAAAAGAAAAGAAAATAACTTAGAACTTAATGCTACTTTATCTTGAGTTTTATTCTTTAACACAACTTTGTTTTTTTTTTTTTCTAAAATGATTACTGACACAAAAGAAATAAATAATGTATATAAAATAGAAATAAGTAAATATTCAAGACAATACTATTTGTAATCATAAAAAAAATTAGGCTAGCCTCCAAAATTTCAATGTTGGAAACTCTTTATATGTGATGACCATAATGGGGAAGGGCATAAGAAGGTCTATAAAGGAAAAAATGTAGGGCCCAAGGTATATTTGAACATTTGAAATAATTTAAGGATTATAAAGTCTACTTAAAAATCATAGTTGTCAGAGCATATATCTAAAATTCTTAATCTATTCTATGTAATATCTCGAAGGAAATGGTTATCTAACTCAGGGAATATAGTATAGATAGATGAAGTTGAAGTGTGTCTAAATCTGACTTTTGGAGATGAACTAGAAAAAATACATGGCTATGAGAATAGAAAATTAAGTAATAAGCAAATCACAATGTTAAAGGTGTAGTGGAAGCAAAGGACAAAAAGAGAACCCACTTAGGTGGGGTCTGAGAAGTGATAATTATAACAGGGTTTATTTCTCTGATCTATGTTTTAAAATAGGGGTTTTTACATACATAACACTTAAAACTATCCTAATTACTTATCTAACACCTAAACATTACTATTTACATACATACCACCTAAATACAATTACTCTCCTAGAAATAACACTCCGTTAACTCCGTGCGAACGATTATCCTGCGTTCGGCGGCGCAAACGGACGACGGCGATGTCGACGATGTCGCCGCAACGCAACGCGATGCCGCATCGTTGCCATCCAGATCGGAAACCAGAGACTCACCGGCACCATCCCCAAAGACATCGCTAACCTTACCGCCCTCACTCGCCTGGATCTTCAGTTTAATGAGATATCTGGTGATCTTCCTTCCCTCTCCTCCGTCGCTTCCCTCTCCGGTGGCATCGCGTTTGTTCAGAGCATGACTGGTTTGGAAGAGCTCTGGCTACACTCCAACTCCTTCTCCGGACCTCTGCCGGACTTCTCCGGACTCGTTAATGTTCAGAGCATGACTATGTCGAAAGCTTTCCTGCACTATGAGCTTCAGAACAAAAGTTGCAAATAACTTCATTTGGCATCATTTCTAGAATCTGATTTTATTTGTATCAATGAGAAATGATAAAGTTGCAAATAAAAATATACAAATGTGATTTTATGCCGGAATCTGATTTTATTTGTATCTGCAATAACCATTACCTGGAATTTTCCCACTTAGTTGATTCAAGACGGAATCACGCTCGTCAGAACGCTGGAATCGCAACGGGATATGGCTGGGAAGGGTGATGAGGTCTTCTCCTGCAAGGATTTTGCTGAGAGAGGATACGCCTAACTGCCTAAGCCATCGGACCCTTGGTTTGCAATTCTGAGCTTGGGGTGAACGAAGCCGCCTTCTCTACGAACCCAGTGGACGAGGTCAGGCGGATGAAGAACAAGCCGAGACGACGAGGCGAAGCACGTCAAAGGCCGGCGATTTTCCATTGATTTCATCGATTTTGCACGGAGTTAACGGAGTGGTATTTTTTAGGAGAACGATGGAATTTAGGTGGTATGTATGTAAATAGTAATGTTTAGGTGTTAAATAAGTAATTATGATAGTTTTAAGTGTTATGTATGTAAAAACCCCTTTAAAATATTCATAGTAACATTTTTCTGATGAGGGAAGGATTATAATATCTATTATGGTAACACATAGTTATACCTAGTCTAACCTAAATTGGTGACAGTAACAAACTTAAATCTTTGCATTTATACCTTCTACAAGTATCTATGAGTGTTTAATATGTAAGTGGGTGTAAAAAACTATAAAAGAAAGTCATATGGGTTTGTGTGCAACCATGAAAATTTTAAAAATTTTCCCTAGGAGTGGCATGGCACTGATTTACGTAGCTATGGCATAAGCTCTCCCATAATTTTTGGAAAAAAATTAATTAATTCTATCTCACTATGGTTAAGAACTATAGTGGCATTCTCTCTAGTGGGGAGTGCTATGGCCCAGAGGGTTGAGGTTCGTGATGCTTGATCAAATTTTTATAAAACAAAAATCAGTTTTCTCTTTCTCATTTTATTAAAATTATATCTTTGGATATATATAGAAGGATTTCAAAGAGAGAAAGTTCATTTTGAGGGACCAAAGTCCAATTTATGCTATCAATCCAATTTATAAAGTTTTCCAAATCAAGGTAGATTACATTTTGCCGATCTCAATTTTTAAAAAATATAAAATTTCTAGGTTTTCCCTAATTAAATTTATTTTTGTAGTATAAAAATAAGGATAACTTTACACTCGCTAAACCTTCACTATGTAACTTTTTATATGTTGTAAATATAACCATTCTAAATATTTAAGTATTCTTCTTTTTTTTTGGATTATTTAAAAAGTACATTATTCTTATCAATTTTAAAAAAAAATTATGTTCCCATAAAATAATATTGTAGTATAATTAAAGCTTCAAAATAACATTATGAATAATCTTTTATAATCTAGAAAAATCTTGAAATTATAATTTTTTTCTCAGTAGTTAGGTATGTTCCCTACTAATAAAGTACTTTCTGATATATTTATATTTCTTTATCGACAAGATAATAATATATATACTTATCTACTTGAAATGTGTGATTTTTTTTAAGCCTATACATTAAAGGAAGTTTTATTGTGCCAGATACACATGGAGTTATAAGGATTTGAATTTATGAGTATCTAATATATACTAAGCATTGAGATACATAAGGACCTATTTTATAATATGCTAGAATACGGTGTCATAAGGGCCAAAATTGTCATATATGTTGAATGTACGAGATGCGCGAAGAGGGGGAGGGGTGAATTGGATATTTTAAAATCTTTTTTAAGGAAAAGAAATATCTTTTTATAACTTTATACGGAAGCGAATTACATTCACAATAAAAAGATAAATTATCAATTTCACCCATGCAGTTAATCGTAATAAAAATAAATGCAAAAATAATAAAGGAAAGAACACACCAGATTTATAGTGATTCGGTCAAAACTTGACCTACGTCCACTCCCCAGAGACACCCTCTTAGTATTGCACTAAACCTTTAGTAAATCTCATTTAGCTCCCATAGCTAGACGAAAAAGCCCTTACAAAATCACTTCAACCTTCCTTGGTGTGGCGGAGGAGTCAGGTCCTTGATACCAAGGAGATCTTCTTTATCCCAAAACTTCTCTTAGGATGAACATTAAATTTGATGGTACTGAGTTACAAGCTTGTTGGAGCAACCGTGTGAAATCCCCTCCAAGGATATTCTCCAACTCTCAAACTCCACCATTTCCTCTCTCCCTTTCAATTTCTCTCTTCAAATTTTATCCCAAAAAATGAAGCTTCAATTGCTATAAAAAAACTCTTACAAAGTCTTATGTGAAAGATTAAATAGAGGGCTTCAAAAACCCTAAAATATCATTTTATCTGTTAAAGATCATACATTATGATCGCAGGATTGTCCAAACATGATGTGCAGAATTTGACCTGTTGGTACTGTACGATCACCAGTTGGTATTTGAACTATTCAATTTGCCTTTTTGTATTGTATGATGTCCAATTAGTACTATATGAACGGTTCAATAAAATTGCAGTATGATCACTAGTTAGTACTATACAAACAATTCAATTTGCTTGTTCGTACTATACAATGTCCAAATAGTATTGTACGAACAGTTCAATAAAAATGCAATTCATCAAGGACAAAGCATGGGATGGCCAAAATTGTCTATGTTGATCGTACAGTATGATTCAGTTCATACAGTACGATCAAATATCAAAATTAAGCTGTTTTGATTGACTAATCATAGGATTAAATTAGGTAATATTTTAAACATCAAACAATACAATCATGTTCGTATAGTACGATTAGAACAACTTTTCAAATTCAATTTTTTGCATAATAATTTAATGGACAGTGAGCTTTCTAATTAAAACATATCATCCAATATGATATGGTAATTGTACTTTACGATTAGTAATATTTTAAAAATATTTTTATCTAGAAAATAAAATATTTTAATTAATTTCTGTTATACCAGATCATACAGTATGATGTATAGAAAAATTAAAATATTAAAAAATATTTTTTGCTCTTCCTGTATGTGGGCACGATCACCAATCTAACACACATCATTACAAGCTTAACTCAAGAAATGAAAATTACATACTCTTTTAATATAACAAATTCTATACAATCTTGAGTCTTGAATCTTCAAAGAACGGAGCATGATGTACCTTAAATATTAGTCAACACGCTAGCAAATATGCACTACAAACACTAGGAGAAATAAAAGATTAATCAAAATTATTTGTTATCATCAAAATCATAAACTCGGAAGCCCAGGTTGCAACATATGTTTCTAATGAGAGGTATAAATGTCTGAGGGAAATCAAATTTATCTATTATGATATATTAAGTACTTAAATATTTACTATCCAAGTATTATTCTTTTTTTTAATAACTATAAGCAATATTCACTTCACATCAATGAGTTATTATTAACTAATTTTAAAGCTCAAGTAAATGCATAATAAGTGAACGTTTTGGAAATTTAGATTGGTGATTGTGACCTACTTGGCAATGTTGACTCATGTGCATTCTATTTTCGATCAGGGAAAGGGGAAAGAACAAGTTGAGAAGCTATAGCTCTATGTTCTATTTTTTCTAAGTTGTTATAGTCATTTTGAAATTTTTATATATTTATGCCTACTTATTTTTTTTATTTTCTGTATTCTGATTTAAAGTCATGCATTATAGTGTATAATGATTTTAGAGACACCATATTGATGATCGAAAAGAATGTAAATTTATTAATGATTATATTTTTTTTTGCATTTTGGAAGTTAATTAGAAGCTCTATGACATGTTTAATTTTATTAAAATAAATTTAAAAAGTTCACAATACTTAATCTTAGGCTTGGCTTGCAACCATTCAACATGATATGATCTATCAAGTCTATGGGTTATATTAGGCTAGGTTGTAACAACTTAAGACCTATGTTTGTCCTTCAACTCATTTCATAGGTTTCACCGAAGAGTCCTCATATTTTAGCTCTAATTAGGCTAAGAAGACCTAAGAACTAAGGATTTATGATGAAGGGAGAATTTGACCTCAAACAAAAATGAGTCCAAAAAACATATCAATGAACAAAAAAATAATATCACTTCATGAAGTTGTATGGGACAAAAATTGGTCTTCCCAAGGGCAATAAGATACGGGTAAAGCAATTTATGAGCCAGATTTTTATTTTGTAAAATTAGCTTGTGTATAGGTTGTACATTGAGTGACTAATTTTTAACATATTTCTTAAATAAAGGCCAAAATAATTAACTTTCCATTTATCATATTATTTTCTCTTGCCCAGAATGACCATCATTTTTTCCTAAATGTAGCTCTAAATTGAAAATTCCACAAAAGATGATCTAGGGATGTCGAGTTGATTTTCTACATATTAACATCCTTTGATTATTAAGAATGTTTCTGATTGGGTTAAATATTTTCCTAAGTGCATAATATAAATTAGATAAGAGTGTAGATGCCACAAAAGTTTTATGATTTTTAATTCTTACATGAAAAAATTGAAGACTAATCCGATTAGAAAATATCTTTTTAAAGTTTCATATCCTACAATTTATATTAGTGAGGTTATAGAATTTGTAGAATAATGGTGTTAGAATTAAGATCATTATTGGCAATATCATTGTTGGATGCAGGGTTTCATATAAGTATCAATTTAGGCATAGCATCTTTCGTTGGATTGTGGTTGGGTTACAAATCAAAATTTATCTTTTGAGGTTCTATAATAGATGTCCTCTGTATGATTGACTTGTAGGAGTTTACTAGATTTATTATTTTATTTGAAAGTAGAGTATTTTTTTGTACCATAATTAATGCCACTGATGTCAAATAACCAATTTATTTCTACCAAAATGTGAGCAATATCCATGGAAAGGACATCATATTATATTGAATCTTCATAATTAACAATCTTGATATGATCTAGAAATTTATGTTTGATTGGTACAGAGGTATAATTAACTATTAAGTGTAAAATTTTTAGTATTTTAATATCTTAAATATCAGTAAAATATTGTTTTTTATTGTTGTTGTATAGGAATATCTCATAAAAATGAGAAACATTCATAAGTATTGAACCAACGCTATACCGCATTAACTAACGTCGATGCTGCATCCATAATGCCCTAGTGCTAAATTATGATATCATAACATTAGAGCCTAAAAGCAATGTCAAATAAATCAATGCTCCAGCAGAGCCAAGATTAGTGCTATAGCTCCTGACAATGTTGTAGTGCCAGAATTTAACACCATAGCACAAGATTCAGGAATTTATGCTCCAGAGTGCCAAACTTTTTTGCACTTTAGCACCAAATTACAAATTCAAGCACCCCTAGATTACACATTTAAGTGCCATAGTGCTCAACTTTTTCCGAGTCGTGGTGGAGAAATTACTAAAAGTAGAAGCCTTGCCAACTCAACCAGAAGATGTGCTAGTTTAGAAAATAGATGTACCAGGTTAGTCGTACTGGCGCCCACATAGAAATTTTAATGCACTAGTTCATTTTATAATGCTTCAATGCCACCATGTATAATGCCAAAAAGACTGAGTAAATTTTTCTTCTATTATACATAGTTTTTTAATTCATATTAGAAAGGTGTTCTAGTATATCCCAACTTTTCCACCCAAAAATTCAATGCCAAATATACCTACACTAAAAGAAGCTTGCAATGAACATGTTATAAATGTTGTGAATCTATTTTCATGGTTTATGATTTCGATGATAGCAAACACACTTATTTCTCTATGACTGCTTTATTTACTGACATTTTAGGTTCATAAGATTAAGACAGCAATTTGGAATCAGCTTAAGATTAGGTAGACTAGGTCTGAGTCAGTTTGTACCATTTTTCCTTTCTTGAGTATTTTGTAATTGGTGTGGCTCCTGAAGCTATGTAACTTTGCACACACGCACCTTGGAAGATTTTCTAACTGTTCCACAGAGTTTACTATTTTTTGTAACATCATCCGGGATGATATTTATATCGGCCCGGACGATCGGTTCAAAAACAGAAACTCTAATTAAGGCATCTTATTAAGGCAGCCGTCATTAAACTGATCGGCCTGGACGATTTTATATCGGCCAGGATGATAGGCTCAATTAAGAAAGAATCAGCTGCCATGATCAATTTATGTATTCTTTATTATAGGAAATCGACCAGGATGATATCCACATCGTCCTGGATGATCTAACTCAATTATGCATAAATTAATCTGGTATCTTTAGAAAGCATTAAAGGCTGATTGATTCGATCACATCGTCCGGGTTGATCGCAAGATCGGCCGGGACGATGTCGTGGACGATTGACATCGGCCAGCTTCGATTCAGGGCGATGATCAAGATGATTGTATTCAATTTTAAACTAATAGGTCAGGATGATATTTCATCGGCCTGAACGATGTAACCAATTTTCTTATGATCGTCCCAAATCGTCCCGGGCTGATTGAGCTTGATTTGTACTAATCGGCCAGGACAAAATTCCTATCGGCCTGGATGATAAAGTCAACAAGTTGCATTAATGAGCTCGTTGATATTTCATCGGCCTGAACGATGTAACCAATTTTCTTATGATCGTCCCAAATCGTCCCGGGCTGATTGAGCTTGATTTGTACTAATCGGCCAGGACAAAATTCCTATCGGCCTGGATGATAAAGTCAACAAGTTGCATTAATGAGCTCGTTTGAGATCTTCTATTTAAGCTTTTGATAAGGCACTTTTGTAAGTGTCTTTGACAGCCATTGTAGCTTCATTCTTTTGGGGGAAACTTGAAGAGAGAGCTTGAAAGAGAGTGAGGAAAGGGTGAAGTTTGAGAGAGTGAGAAGATCTTGTGAGGGGGGACTCAAGCTAGTGTGGAGGGGGATTCCACACGGTTGCTCTGGCAAGCTTGCACCTTAGTACGGTTTGATTCAAGACTTGTCTTGAGGGAAGTTCACAGAAGAAAATATCTCTTTGATGTCAAAAGGACCCGGCGACTCTGCCGCACCAGGGAAGGTGGAAGTGATTTTGTAAGGGCTTCTCCGCCTAGCTGTGGGGGCTAAAGGAGAGACACTTAGTTTTGTGCAATACTTGGAGGGTGGCTCCAAGGAGTGGATGTAGGTCAAGGTTTAACCGAACCACTATAAACCTGGTGTGTTCTTTCCTTTATTATTTTCGCATTTGTTTTAAAGATATTTAAAATACGAATTCACCTCTCTCTTAATTAGACTTGGGCCAGTTCATAAGGGGCCTAACATCCCTAGCGAACTTTCAACAAAAAGAAAATACAAGCACACGTAATAGATAATTGTGTTGACAGTAATCATATCCCAATAGTTAGCATTCTTGAAGAATATAGCCATCAAAAATAAATATAATCAATGAGATAACATAGAAATGAAATAGTATAATCCCTTATGAAAATATCCAAAAATAGCTTAAACATAAGCAATTCTAGCCATGGTTGAAAGTGCTCAGATGGCACTTGAAAGTTCGTTAGAGATGTTAAGCCCTATAAAATTGGCCCAAGCTAACCAAGAGAGAGGTGAATTGGAAAACTATAAAATCAAAGATAAAACTCCAACCAAAATCACCACAAACAAAGTGCGGAAATTAAAACGCGGAAGCAGTAAAAAGAAAGAACACACCGGATTTATAGTGGTTCGGTCAAACCTTGACCTACGTCCACTCCTTGGAGGCACCCTCCAAGTATTGCACTAAAACAAGTATCTCCC
>NW_021318517.1:84261-95454 GCF_001605985.2 Dendrobium catenatum
GTGGAGAGTTGTTTCAAACAAAATGTATTGGTTTATTTAAAAACAAAAAATTAAATGTTGATAACCATATATTTTAATAAAATTAAATATATACATGTATTATTTTTAATAAATAAATATAAATAATTATTTTAAAATAATCTAATGATTTAAATATTAAATAAATAAATATAAATATTTAGTATTAGTATTGAAACCTGAAATGGAATTAAGGGAAAAAAATTTTATTAAGAAACTGGAATTAACATAAAACTGGTTTCTTTGAAAAGATTTTTTTTTTTTTAGAAACTGTGAGAATGAAATTCCGGTTTCAATAGAAATTGGATAATAAAGTTTTGTTTCAAATGAAACTTTATAATTAAAATATGTATTTGCACCTTTTTATTTATTTTTTTATTCGTTTCTTTAGCTAATTTAAATTTAAAATCTGCATCTTTTTATAAATTAGCCGTTTAAAAAATGAACTCAAGTTCGACTAGTCCTTTAACTCCTCGGCTCGAGAGCTGGACCCGAGCTCGTGAGAGTCCACTCTCAAAGCACAACGGGCGAACTAATGAAATCATTACGCCAGAAGAAGCGCAGAAGATGCTTTGCTCATTGGTCATCCGCTCGTTCGCGTTGGAGAAGAAATATTGAAGAAGAAAAAAAAATTAAGTGACAGCAAGAGTTGCGTTGAAGAAAAGCTTTTTTTTTTTGGAGAAAGTGCAACAAAATTAGATGCATTAATGATATTAAATGCACTGTAATAAACCTTTTTTATTTTTGTTTTTGAAAATCAGATTATATATTATATATATATATATATATATATATATATATATATATATATATATATATATATATATATATATAAGATTATTTTCAATGCCTCAATATTTTTTAATCGAGCAAACTCGCGAGCCAATGAGTCGAGTTTAAACTCGACGCGAGCTTATTTAATATACAAGCTCAAGCTTGAGCTCGTCAACGGGTCGAGTTTGAACCGGCTCGCAAGCCAGCTCCACTCACTTACACTTCTATCCGATTTCTTAATTGGTCACCAAAGCTCTCAATCCATAAATCAAAATGAGTCGTGTGATCAAATGAATACAATCCATTGATGGGAAGTCACCAACTAACACTCCTACTTATGTCCTCATTCCTTTAAATTCTCACCATAGCTCGTACTAAAGAATTGGAATTACACATCAAGTTGATTGCAAGCAACATATGAGCAGTTGGTTCACATCAAGTTGAAGATTACAAGCAATATGTAAGCAATTGATTAAAATAGATATCTGCAACATGATCATTTTTGGGGCTTAGCTAGTCATATGCAAATATGGTTTGAACAATTGAGTCGTTAAATATATAAAGCTTGGAGGATATAGCAGAAGACCATAAGCTTGCAAATTAAATTTAAACAAATACTAGCCATGGAAAAGACAAGTCCATATTGAAGGCCAGTGGGGCTTTCTGAATAGCTTCTAAAATTATAAGAAGTTTAAGAGATCAAACCAACAAATGGCAGTTGTTGATGCTCCCTATGACTATGATATATACATAATATTTGTTTATGCTAGTCATCACAAATTACGTAAATGTCATGCCTTCATCTGGCATTGATCGGAACAATATTCAAAGATAGCTACAGTCAAATTCTTTTTTATAATTTATCAAGTTAAGATGCAATGCTATTTGAGCTAATTGAAAAAAATGGCGAAGATATGCACAAATTCATTTGAATAAATTCAAGAAAATAATAGCTTCGTAGAAAAAGAACTTGGATAAAATGAAAATATCACAAGCACCATTTGTCACGGAATGTCATGGCAAGAGACATAGTGGGAAGTGTTCTAATGCATCTATATTTTCCAATAAAGTATCCAATTCAATTGACAATATATTTCAAATGTTTTAAATAGGAAGATATTTACACTTGACGACGTATTAAAATAATGATTTTTTTATATTGATTTCGGTGATTAGATAAAATTTGTAAATAAATTCAGTTGTCGTTAACGAGAGGAAAGTTATGAGTCCAGTTACCATGGCAATACTCTAATCCATTAAACAGATTATGAAATAAAGTTATGAGCCCAGCTCCCTCTCGCCTCTGTCGCAGTCCACCTCTACACATGCCTGGCATTTGCCTTTTCTTCAGTGCCAAAGAATAAGAGTTATGTTTCCTTGGTGGCTTTCAAACTCTTGCACTATTCCTCTGTATCAATTTCCTTAATATGTTTTGAAACATTAAGGAATATTGAAGAATAATATTTATTTATCATTGTTACTACGATATATTAATAATAATAATTAAAATTAAATAAGAATTATTATATTCTTATTAGTTTCAATAATTATAAGTAATATTAATTGATATGCCGCAATCGCCCATTGAAGGAAGTCCCGGGGTTGATCTGATCCCCTGAAGCCCTCGGTTGTCGAGCTTATCCAACTGAGGGATTGAAGGTTTGAAGACCCAATCTCCTTTGCGTTGATTCACTCTGGCCGAGTCGAGCCAATCCTTATCTACCGACGTCAGGGAGGGGACACCGAGAGGCTGCCAAAATTTCCTCAAAAAATATAGGACTTAGCCAAATTTTTGAAAGGCAATCGTAGTCAATCATCTACAACTAATCATAGCCAATCAAAGCTTTTGAAGAACAATTTTAGGACCCTACAACATCCCGAAGCCCCTGGCCGTTGATTCCCTCCGCCTGGACAGACTTAAAAGGGCAAATGCCCTCCTTACCTCCTGACGTCGCGGAGGGGACGCTGGAAGGCTGCCAACATTTTCTTAAAAATTTAGAACTTAGATGGATTTTGGAAAAAACACGGACTAACAAATCAAAAAATTCAAAATTAACCTTAAATAAATTTTAAATTGATAACTTAAGCCCTTTTCAATTCAGAACTTAAAATAATTAAGTAATAAATCAAAATCTAATTCTACATTTGACTAAATAATTATAGACCTCCGAAAGGGATTTGCTAGGCAACAGAGTGCAGAGTGTATACGACCGCACCACCTCGAGGGATAAAAATGATCGCAAGCTTTCGTGCTCATCGCAAGCGGGCCAATGGGAGGGCATATTAGATCATACATACGATCAATCATGGAGGATAGTTGCTCTCACTAGCACACCCCGATGGGTGATAATATGCACGACCTAATCAGTGTCACGGGGTTTCCCCCAACCCGATACATCAGCTCGAGTGGGGTTTATTTATTATGAATTCCATTTTCCACATGCGCGAGCACTCTTGGTTAATTACATCTCAGGCTAAACCTTGAGAATACTCTCGATTAATAATAAGATATTATTCTTCACGAAAGGGAATTAGCAGAGAGGGGAGACTAAAAAATCCTACTCAAAGGAAAAGAAATTGCTCAAATCTGCTTAGTTAACACACATGGTTCATCTCTACATCCGGAGAGACTAAGGTAGTAAGGAAAGAAAGCAGATAAATGAAATTATGCACTTAAAGCATACAGAGAGAAAAGATGGAAGTGGTGTCATCTACATAATGTGGTTAAGTAGGATTTATAGTCCCCGAAGAAAAAGGAACTTACCTAATTATTAGGTATACTATGAGACATCCAATATAGTAACCTTGAATGCTTGCTCTATGGTGGGTTTAGTGTTTTATACCCAATACTAATACCCATGTCCTAGTTAATGCATCTGGGATTATATTCTACCTAAAAAAGAAAGCCAGCTAACTACCTAGGCTCATAAAATCTATGTTGTCTTGTCTTCATGAAAGATGGGTAGATATTTTAGTTTTTTTAAGTTAGACCAACTTCTAGAGAGTTTCCTAATTGACCTTCGACTTATGTAGGATGAATACTCCTAGAGCTAATATAATTAAATTTAATTTAATGAGTTTCTAATGCACATGCTAGTTGAAAATGCCTCAAATCAAATATGCATAAGATTTTAAAAAAATAGGCTAATAAAAATAATTTTTTTAAAAAGATTGGGCTTCTCCAGGTCCGGCACCTCATCCTCATTGGCCAGATTATCCGGACTATACCCGTAGGAGGGAAAGTGTCTTATAGAAGGAGAGAAAAATGCATTTAATATGCATGCGTCCCAGACAATTTTAGTTGTTCCCTAAGTTGTTTGATTTCTATGTTATTTAATTTTTAAAATTTTAAATATTAATTACGAGTAGAAAAAGTTTTATCCTAGAGAGCCTAGTGAAAACAGGCCAAGCACATGCAAGAAAGAAATCTATAAAATACAGAAAAGTTTAAAGTACATGGCAAGTGCCATATAAGTACAACACAAGGTCTACAAAAAAGTAATGGTGGCCAGGCCCCACCGATAATAACTTGGATTCTAATCCTAATGAATGACGCAAGTCTTAAAAGTTAGAGACTTCGTCTTTAAGTCTTCGTCTATGAGTGGATCGTCCTTCTCTGAATCATCTCCATTCGGATTGTCTCATCTAGACTCCGTATAGTTCATCATCCAAAAGGGTACCCAAATGACTAAGAAATTCACTATAAATGGTATTTCTTTTTCTCTTTGGGTACCAAGTATTTGAAATGTCATGATTTTTAAAACTTTCACAACTAGATGCATACCAAATTACATCATTAACAAAAAAGAAAAATCTAGACTATCGTGCATGATTATCCTAATAAAACATCACAAGCAGTTTATATATAACAACCCAAATAGTTAATATTTATGTAGAAAAGGTAAACACGCTTAGCCACGCTCTTTTAATTTTTTAAAGGGGGGGTTAAATAGTCTCTGGAGCATCTACAGAAAGTATAGTTACTTTTTAAAGCTTAATTATTATTGCCCCCTTTGTTTTAGCGCTATATGGGCGTGATCACATGCATAAGATTATATTAGTAGCAAAAGTGTCCATATACCATGGGAAATCTAACGTATAAATCACATCACAAGTAAAGTATATAAAGCATAATAATGAAATAAGCATCATATTAATCACAACATATCAGAACAAACCAAGTCAACTGACATTTGTGCCACATACAGAGCATCTTAACACAAAAAATATATAAAAAAAATCATCGGCCCTAATCCTAGAGCTAGAAGTGGTGCCATAGCAAATCTATGTTTGTGTAGTAGGCTCGTGTGGCTTTGAATAGTTTATATATTGGACAGTTAATTCAAGTTATTTTCTGTTCGAGTTTGTTGAAAGACAAAAGGGAAATTTTGGTTAAAGTTTAAGTATTCATAAATTGGGGTCCACTTTTAGTTAATTTAGTTTGTTGATCAATTTTAGTGCTTAGGGCAATAATCTTAGAAGTTTAAATTATAGTAGAGAATATTAGAGGATCCGGGGTCCTTCTATATACTAGGCTAAGGGGTCCAAAATATCACTATTAGAAATAGGCTAGGATTGGAGGTTCTAGAATTTTAATTAAATATTAGGCCTTAAGGGGAGTAGTTATGCTTTGCGTTTGATGAATTTAAAGTTTTCTAGGTCAAGTTATGAATTTTATAAGTTTTTGGCAATTATTGAAATATTTAAATTGCTTGATAAGGAGTATTTTAAGGGTTTTGATTAAAATCAACTCCAAACTAATTGGAATCACCCCCAAAGGTTGTAAATGATATAAATAGATGTTCCCAAGTGTTTGTAGAAAATTAGAATTTTTAATATTTTTTAATTATTTAATAAGGGCAAAAAGGTAATTTTTAATCAGGGTTAAATTAATGTTCAAATTAAAGTCTAATTAAGGGGCCCTAATTATCTAAAATTAAGGGTAAAAATTATGAAGAATTTAAGATATTAAATGTAATTTTTTGAGTTAAAATAAATTTATTAGAATTTTTTGAAGTTATCAGGGCTTAGTTAACAGGTGAACTAGGGTTTATTAATTAGGGGATTTAAATTCTCCTAAAAATTCTTAAAAAAATTTGTGAGATTTAGGATGTCACTAAGTTTAACTGTTGAAAGTTTTGTATCAATCAAGAATCTATCCTAGCTCATATAATTTTTCTAGGTTCGCTAGATGAGTCCATGATTGTTGTCTTAGGCTGTGGCTACATTGAATGGGTTTAAAACACATGTTCAAGACTAACCCTTGGGATAACATGCGAGGAATGCATAAAAATAGTAAACACACTAATTCTAAGATCTAGGATGCCTAAGCTAAGTGCTCGTGCATCTTAAACATGCAAAAGATGACAAAAATGAGAACTAAGCATGCTTAACGATATGATTAGTGAATAACTGTAACTTAATCACTCACTAGTCAACCCTCCATGAATAATATTCATATGCATGACATAAGTTTAAAATTTCATGAATATACCCCTAAAATTAGGGATTTAATTATATAAGTAATTTTAAAATATTTAAAATACCCATAAATATAAAAAATATAAAAAATTTTAAAAATAATGTTGTTAAAAATAAATTAATTTGTAATAAATAAATATAGGGGAGATCCACTTGCCACCCAAGAAGGTTTCAAAATAACTTGAAAGTAATTTTTAATTTTAAAATAATTAAAATATTAATTATTTTAATATTATTTATATAGTTATTTAATTAAATAATACAAAAATATATTAGAAAAATAAATTTTGATGCCTAAAAATATTTTTAAATTAAAATTTATAATTTTCTAAAAAATATAAGGTATTATACATCAAAATTAGATTTGAGTCTTATAGGTTACTTCTGACAGGAGTAATAAATCCTATCGATAATTCTTTCACTAAACATATATTTACTAAGTGAAGCAATAAATTCTTAAAATACTTATTTGGCTACTTTCAATGAAATCCGCAAGTCCAACCTTTAGGGGTAATATCTAGGAAGAAATCTAATCCTAGACCTCTCAATGAGCATCTTAGCCTATAGGACTAAGTTATAAGATCCGTCATTTTGGTTACTTCTAAGTGAAGCAGTAAGACCTGCGTGTTAGAGAACTTCTAAGTGAATGACCCAAGACCAAAAACTTAAATTCATTAACTTGGCATCTTAGTCTATAAAAATAAGTTGTAATACCCACCATTTGGGCTACTTCTAAGTAAAATAGTATGACACTCGTGTTAGGGAACTTCTAAGTGAATGACCCTAGACCATAAACTTCAAACTTGGGCATCTTAGCCTATAAAACTAAGTTGTAAGACCCGCCATTCGGGCTACTTCTATGTGAAGCAGTAAGACCCGTGTGTTAGGAAACTTCTAACTACATGACCCTATACCAAAAACTCAAAACCACATGAGCAACTTTATTTATAAGAACTAGGTTGTAAGACCCATCACATGGAAAATTTTAATGAAAGCTATAAGTCTGACTTTAGGGTAAATCTTTAGGTTAAAATGATTGTGATTAACCCCTCTAGTAGAGATCATCATTCAACAGGATCATCATTGGGGGAAAATCTTAACCGAAGGGGTTAACTCCAACATGGTTCCCAACGAGTGTGTTAAGTGGTATGTGTCCTCAGACTGGTTGTTTTGCTGCCAAATGACAAACCCCATTATCCCCAAATTCACCAATTGGCTACTTTCAATGAAAGCCGTAAGTCCAATCTTTGGGGTAATAATTAGGAAGCAACCGAACCCTAGACCGCTCTTTGGGCATCTTAATCTATAAAACAAAGTTGTAAAGGCTCGCCATATGGGCTACTTCTAAGCAAAGCAGTAAAACCTGCACTTTAGGGAACTTCTCAATGAACAACCCTAGACCCAAAACTTAAACTATTTGGGCAGATTGGTTTATAAGAACTAGGTTATAAGACCCACCACCCAACAACTTTTAAATGAAAGCCATAAGTCCAACCATATGGGAAAGTCTTAAGTAAAAATGACCTAACCTCTAACCCCCCATTAACAAATCCCTAGGCAACTTCTAAGCAAAGCAATAAGACCCATATGTTAGGGAACTAAAACCACAAAACTCAAAACTCAAACCACAACGGACATCCTGGTCTATAGGGTCAGGTTGTAAGCCCCACCATATGGATCGCTTAGCTTATATGGCTAGATCATAAGGCCCATCATTAGACAACTTCTAAGAAAGTCATAAGACCTACCCACTCATATATAAAAAAATTCTTCGGGATATCTTTAAAAGAGGTTGTAAGTCCCACTATCATGACAACTTCTAAGAAAGTCATAAGCCCCTACCCAGATCAAATCACACGGGCAACTCCTAATTGGAGCTGTAAGCCCAAAACTAAATAAATTAACGGGCAACTTCTAAGGAAGTCATAAGCCCCTACCCAAATAAAATCACACGGGCAACTTCTAAGGAAGCCATAAGCCCCAACCCAAATTAAATCAAACTAAAATTCACACATCTCCACTTTAGTCTACTCAGGATCCCTAAGAGGATGCAACCCATGGCTACTAATCAAATTCCATGTACACTATAATCAATGATTGTTAGAGTTGGTAGACTGAACCTATGATAAGCCTAATATGATGAAACCATGGGATATTGATCGGGTGTACCTTCATCCCCCCATAGCTAAATTTAAATCTTTGTTTCATATTCTCACACTCATCGCATGAAGTTAAGTGTATTTTATCCTTAATCAAGAGTGTTCTTCTAATGTGTTAAGAGGGGTAATTAATTATGAGGGCTTACGCTCATAGGAAGTAGAACCCATATCTAAATAAATGCTGACATTATTGTTAGGGGAAATCTGGTTAAACACTAAACTCAATTAACCTCAAGGGAAAATTAAAGAGAATCCCTAAGTTCATAAGGGCGAGGTTCACTCCTACCTTATTTAAAAGATTTTTTCAGAGCGATCAGTACAAAAAAAAAAAAAACTCAAATCTTATTTAGAAATCTTCACTCCCTAGTATTCATAACAAAATCTCCCATGCTTATATATCTCATTTTAAACCCATTTTAATAACCAACAACCTCCTCAAATAAACCTCAACCCTTAACTCTATAGTAATATCATTCCCCATTTCATGATCCCCTCCCTCATTGCCCCTCCTTGTGAGGAAGAGATAAAAAATATAATTTATATTGTCCCAAAAGTGTTTGTCCTTGGCCCTGATGTATTTAACTTTAAATTATACAAGCTTACCTAGCTTATTAATTCACCCCTAGTTTACAAGGTTGTTCAGCATTCTTCAGCACTTCTCATCTCCATAGGATGTCTAAAGTTACTGCCATTACTCTAATTCCTAAGAACCCCATGCTAAAAATATTTTTAACTTTAGGCTAATATTTATGACTTTAGGTTCATCTCTCTTTGTAACATTTTTTTAAAAAATTATTTCTAAGATCCTTGCTAACATGATCAAACTTCTCATGCCACATACAATAAGCCCTCTCAAGCGGGGTTTATCAGCAAAAGGGTTGCATCATATTATATATCTCTTACCTCTGAACTTCTGAGGGAATTTAATGCTAACCCTTGAAATGGTTTGTTTTGTAGGAATTTGGATATTTACAAAAATTTAGATATTATCTCTCGTAACTTCCTCTTGAATATATTGGAGCAAAAAGGGTTCCCCTCTCGCTTTTTTTATTGGTTTAAAACTTGTTTTGAGGATGTGCATTTCTCGATCATTTTGAATGGTAGCCTTGAGGGTTTCTTTGGGTCATCCTTTGGTCATCATCATGAATGCCCCATATTGCCATACCTTTTTTATATTGTCATGGATGGCTTGTCTATCCTCTTTGATCGATACAACTCTAACAATGAATTTAAGGACATTTATAAAGTGTGATACCACTTTACACACTTACTTTATGGTGATGATCTTTTAGTTTTTAGCGAGGCTACCTCTTAAAATGCTTCTGCTCTCAATAATATTATGGTTGAATTTAGCCTCCATTTGGGGCTTCAGATTAACAATTGCAAGAGCGAGCTCTTTTCTAAAATAGTGGTGCAAATGGACATGGGATATGTTCCATTCATAATCTTTCTACTTCAGACTTTCCCTTTAAGTATATTGTCTTGCCATATCTTTTAAGAAGCTCAATGTTAGTGATTTCCACCCTATGAGTACTAAAATCTCCCCTTTGCTTGATGGTTGGAAAGATTTTTTTTTGCAAGGAGGTTACAATTCATTAGATATACCATATGTAACTATATTTCCTACTGGATCAAGGGCTGCATTATACCCAAGACTTGTTATAAACTCATAAACAAAAAATGTGCAAAATTTCTCTATCACGGCAATTCCAATGCTTAGAAGTTACACCTTTTTTCCTGGCAAAATACATTTCTGCCTAAGCATAAGGTTGGTTTGGGTCTCCTTTGCCTTCAAGGGAGAATTCATGCCTATAGTTGCACTATTATTTGGAGATTCTACTCTTCTAAAAGTCTCTTGTCGGCCTGGTGCAAAGAAAAATAGTTCACATGTTGAGAAATATTGCCACAGAGATGTTCTTTTTGATATTTGTAAGATCATAGAGAGAATCAAATGTAACCTTAATTTTACATTCTCTACAAATTCAAACTTTTCATTTCCCGAGCCTTGTAGTGCAGTGGTAAATCCTATTTGAATTTTTTGGCTTTAATATTCTTTTTTCTATTCCTCACTATGCAACCACCTCCCACTTTATAGTTAATGACTCTTGGCACCTACCTTCTTTACCTGCTGGCATTAGAAGTTTAGTTATGTAAATTTGTGTCTTTACCTCTAGAAGAGCTATCTTGTGTTGGAGAAACCTTGATTCTCCGACTTTTCAGTATTTTCTTTTGGATTTCTATGATAATTCTTCTAATGTCTAGTGGCTCAACTTCATGTAGCATAAGAACTATTATATTACCCACTCTTGTTATTTGTGGCTGGCTTTGATTTGTGGTCTTCAAATTGCTGATAAGTTATTGAAAAGAGGTATTCACGCTCTTTCTACTTGTCACTTATGCAACAATTTTGAAAAAACATTGCTCATCTTCTATTTGAGTGTGATTTCTCCTTTGGAATCATCTTGTGTTTTATTCTAAGATTAGTGATGCTATTGTTGGTGAGACATCTAAATGAAAGAACTTTTGTGAGGTTATGCATCTCAGTGAACTTATGACATGGCATATCCTAGAATAAGTTGTTTTTATTCTACCAGCTTATGAAAGTTTATGGCGCTTCTCCAAGCGATTAGCTATTTTCTCTATATGACTTTTACATGCCCTGGTGGCTTGTTTTCCACTATGTCAGTTTCTATTTGATTGGCAATTTTTGGATTTTTTTTTTTTTTTGCAAGTATGTGATGATATATATGGAGTATTCTTA
>NW_021318517.1:96128-111775 GCF_001605985.2 Dendrobium catenatum
GATCTTTATAGCGGTAATTTTGACTTGTTTATCACCAGAGGTATGTTATGAATATTTTTGGTTTATTCAAAAAATTCACCTTGGATGTATGCAATCATAAATATTTTTTTCTCCTTCATAGATGATTGCTCGTTTGGCAAGAGTAGTGGTGATTAAAATCTGAGTCGAGTCGAGATGGAGTTTAGCACTTTATTTCGCAGCTTCAAGCTTGTAGGTCGGGAAGCCAGAGTCTCGAAGCTCGATCTCATCCCATTGAAAATGAGCTTGAAGCCAATCTCGTTTGAGCACACCTCTGAATTTTGGTTTGTTTTCGCCCTGTCTAGTTTCAAGTTCCTGCATAGGTTTCCTCGAGCACGATTTTTTGTTCTTCTGCACGATTTTACAATGGTTCGCACTGGGTTTTAATTTTCTTGCCCGTGTTCTTCATTTAGGAGAAAAAGAAGGCTAAATAGTTCTGTGCGATAATAAATGTTGTGCTTTGGGAAGCATTATTTAAATTAAAGCTACTCAAAATTGGGCACAAGCCTGTTGAACCTTGGTTGCAGTCGTATTATGTTATTGTCAAATCCTAGGATTACTTCTCTCTGGTGACAAAGAGGAAATGTTTAGTGGCCCGGGCTTGGCTATGGCCCACTTGGTCTGTTTGGTTCCTCATCAGAGTGGCCAACATGAATATCCTTTTATAAAATGCTGGAGATCCAATGATATGACCCACCCAGCCTAGAGTTTGTCACCAGGTCAGGCTTGGTTATAATACCATGGTTTTTGTTGTTTTGTGGCTCGTGGATATAATATAATTGATTAGTAAATGCTACTACCGGTACAAATGAACTTCAAACCTTCTAATGTTGCTCATGGCTATAGAGATGATATGGTGGAGTTCTAAGGTGTCCCTTAAATTATTTTATTTGGTAGTCTCCAGGCTCAACCAGAATTTAGAGGTTGTGTCTTAGGTGTTTACGTTTTTCTTTTATTAATTGATATTTGAACATCATTATCATTGTTATCGTCATTAGCTTTATCCCAACTCCTTGCCGTTGTATGCTACAGGAGCCTTATCAATTAATGGGTGCAACAGTGTCGTCTCCAATTGATGATTATAAAAAGGCTGTGGCACCTATCATCGAGGAGTATTTCACCACAGGAGACGTGGAGCTGGCAGCTTCTGATCTCAGAGATCTTGACTTGGATGATTATCATCATTATTTTATTAAGAAACTGATTTCTATGGCAATGGATAGGCATGCGAAGGAGAAGGAAATGGCATCAGTTTTGCTTTCAGCTTTATATGCTGATGTTATTAGTGCAAGCCAGATTAGCCATGGTTTTATCATACTTCTGGAGTCGGCAGAGGATTTGGCAGTCGACATACTTGATGCAGTTGAAGTCTTGGCTCTTTTTGTTGCCCGAGCTGTTGTTGATGATATTATACCTCCTGCATTTCTCAATAGAGCGAAAAAAATGCTTCCTGAAAATTCTAAGGGGCTTCAGGTTATTGAGACTGCTGAAAAGAGCTATCTTTCAGCTCCTCATCATGCAGAGTTAGTGGAGCGCAAATGGGGAGGTAGCACCCACCTCACTGTTGACGAGGTGAAAAAGAAAATATCATATCTATTGAGAGAATACATTGAAAGTGGAGATACAGCAGAGGCCTGCCGGTGCATCAGGGAATTAGGTGTCTCATTCTTCCACCATGAGGTTGTTAAACGGGCTGTTACCCTTGCCATGGAGACACCAGCATCTCAACCTCTTATCTTCAAACTTTTGGAAGAAGCTGCTGAAGAAGGTCTAATAAGCTCTAGTCAGATGATTAAAGGATTCTATCGTCTTGCTGAGAGCCTTGATGACTTGACTCTTGATATTCCTTCTGCCCAAGCTATTTTCCAGCAACTTGTACCAAAAGCAATTTCTCAAGGTTGGCTTGACCCTTCCTTCAAGTTCCCTGACGCTGATAAGGACTCCAGTGATGTAGAAGATGAGAAGATAAAACGATTTAAGGAAGAATCTGTAATCATTATTCATGAGTATTTCCTTTCAGATGATATACCAGAACTTATTAGAAGCCTTGAAGATCTTGCTGCTCCACAGTACTATCCTATTTTCATCAAGAAACTGATCACAATTGCATTAGACAGGAAGAACAGGGAGAAGGAGATGGCATCTGTTCTACTATCAGCCCTAGCGATGGATATTTTTTCTATTAGACGTTATATCAAGATCTGTACTTACCGTTCTTCATTTTTTATTTTTTTGTCCAAGCAGATATTCTGTTTCTTGCTAGGGCCGTCATTGATGATGTCTTGGCTCCACTAAACCTGGAGGCCAAAAGGAGATCAAGAGAAAACTTCTACCAAACTGTAGTGGCAGCGAAACTGTTCACAGTGCCCGTTCTCTTGCTTCAGCCCGTCATGCTGGTGAAAGACTACTGAGGTGTTGGGGTGGTGGTACCGGATGGGCGGTGGAGGATGCCAAAGATAAGATCACAAAACTTCTGGAGGAGTTTGAGAGCGGAGGTGATATGGGAGAGGCTTGCCAATGTATCCGCGAACTTGGGATGCCATTCTTCAATCATGAAGTGGTGAAAAAAGCATTGGTTATGGCAATGGAGAAGAAAAATGACAGGCTCTTGGATCTACTTCAGGAATGCTTTGGAGAAGGCTTGATCACTATCAATCAGATGTCGAAGGGATTCTCTAGGGTCAAGGATGGTCTTGATGATCTAGCTCTTGATATCCCGAATGCCGTGGAGAAGTACATATCTTTCTACAGTTCTTTGGCGCCCTTAGCAATTGAGATGGTTCTCTCCATCAGTAACCTCTCGTCCTCTTCTACAGCAGTGCATATCACCTTTCAATAAGAGCACAGGTTGATATGGCCGGCCACAAGAAGATTTCATTAGCTGAAGTGGCTGCACGGATTGATCCTGGCAGCAGGGAGATTGCTGCTATTGCTCGAAAGGCTCCATCAGTGGCATCAGCTCGCTCAATTGGCATATCCCCGAGCTGCTTGCCGGTCGAAACTTGGACAATGTGAACGACCATTGAAGATTGCAATGGTGTTCTTACCAAGTATAGCAAGGCTCGGCTAAGGAGACTTGAGGATCATGTATGGGTTGGTGGATGATGCTTTCTGTTTTAATGGTATAAGATCTAATTTGATTTGTGTTATAGAGAAACATATATAGTTGATCTATATGTCAATGTTGGTGATGTTCTATTGTTTACAGATGTTTGATAGTTTGTAATCCCGGCCTTTGCCATGTTGGGTGCGCTCGCATGGCAGGCCAACTATCTTTAATAAGATTTATTTTTTTGTGGGAGTGGGAGATCGTACGGGGTAATTTTGCACCCTGGGTTCTCCCACGTGCTTCGTCTCTTGGTTTTACTGTATTATCTGCTTCGTACGTTCCTACTCCTGTGAGCTCATTTATCGGATGCGACGACATAATTTTCACATCGCAAGGTATACAACCAATAGATTTCTAGTTTGGTTTACTGCTATTTTCAAAGGTATACCATCGCTCTATAACAAACATAAGGTATATCCGAGGCGGTTAAAACTAGCTCGAAGATATAGTTTACTTCCGAAGAGAGATTATTTTTCCAACTATTTTTTATTACTGATATTTAATCGTTTTTTAAATGGATTAATGTAATATTGCTCTATGAATGAGCCAATTAGAAGAAACAAATTTTACTGCAATCTTAAATGACTTTTTTGCTAGGATGGATTTTAAAAAACTTTATTTTGCATAAATCCTAATTTTTCTTGCAAAGTTCCTGAAGTTATCGTTTTTGTCAATGAACCATTTCACCGTCTATGCTCCCATACGTGCTTCACCTCACCACAACAGCCGAAATATTGAGTACTCTGTCAACAAGATTGCAGCCGACCAACAGATCAAGAGTGATACAGCTGAAAAATGAACTACATTGCATTCAAATGAAGGATTCCACAATGTCTGAGTATTTATCCCGAATAAAACAGCTTGTTGACGGAATAGTAGCAGCAGTTTCCCACATAGACTCTGAAGACATCATCATGTACATTTTAAACGGCCTACCTCCTGCATACAATTCCTTTAAAACGACGATTCGCACCATTCCATAGCATTTTACTCTGGACACTCTATATCCATTATTATGCAGTGAAGAAATCCAAGTTAACAATGATTTCCACAGAAATTCTTCACAGGCCACGGACACCACTACATTATATGCTGGGAGGGGACGAGCAGGTAGATCCAGAGGCAACTACAGAGGTGGTCGCGGAAATTCACCAAGGCCAGTGTATACCACGCCTAATCGTACCCAAACCACTACAGATTCAGCTCGGCCAATCTGCCAAATCTGTAGCAAGCCCGGCCACACCGCGCTGACTTGTTGGCATAGATGCAACTTGAACTATTCATCTTCAGCCCCCAATCACTCCTTACTCGCACAACCATCCACCCCACACAATGCTACTACTGAATGGTACATTGACTCAGGATCGACCTCTCATTTGACATCCGACATCAATTATTTGTAGAACCCACAACCATATGCTGAAACTGACTCCATCTCCATTGCCAACGGGACGTCTCTTCCCATTCATTCCAGTGGCCAAGGCCTTCTTCCATTGCCTAACACTACCCGTAAGCTACATTTACAAAAACTTCTTCATGTTCCCACTCTCACACACAATCTACTATCAATTCATAAACTCGCAACTGACAATAATTGTTCTATCTGTTTTGATTCTCATGGATTCACAATCAAGGACAATCTGACCTCCCAAACAATCCTTAGTGGTCGCTCCAGAAATGGTCTCTACATCCTTCCATCTACTCCAAATTTTGCGCTGCACACCTCTACCTCATCAACCTTGCTGTGGCATGCTCGGTTGGGCCACACGCATCTTCAACTACTTCAACTAATAGCTCGCAATTCTCCTTTAGTTAGATTATCTAGTTCTTCTACTTTCTTATGCAACTCATGTAAAGTGGCTAAAAGCCACAAACTACCATTTTCTATCAATGAAATGCAAACTTCCGCTCCATTTACACTTGTTCATACAGATGTATGGGGACCTGCCCCTATTCCCTCTTTAAATGGTTATCATTACTACGTTGTGTTCATAGACGATTTCACACGTTTCTCTTGGCTATACCCAATGTTCACCAAAGCCGAAACAAACAATAAATTTCATCATTTTATACAACTAATCAAAAATCAATTCAACTCATCAATTAAGACTCTCCGCTTCGATGGTGGCAGCGAGTACACCTCCAACTCCTTCAAACAACTCCTTGCCACTCACGACATTCAACAGCAATTGAGTTGCCCATACACTCCCGAGCAGAATGGCGTAGCTGAGCGCAAGCATCGTCATCTTATTGAGTCAACTCGGTCACTACTTCACGCCTCAAATCTGCCTCTCAAATTCTAGCTTGAAGCTCTACTCACGACAAACTATTTAATCAACAGATTACCCTCTCGAACTCTTCATCTTGACAATCCCTACAATCTACTTCACGGCCATCAACCATCCTACACACACCTCAAAACCTTTGGATGTCTCTCCTACCCTTGGCTTCTCCCTCTCTCACCCAGTAAACTTCATCCATGCTCGACAGCCTGTATATTCCTTGGCTACTCCTCCACCCACAAAGGCTATCGATGTTATAATCCTAACACCTCAAAAATTCACATTTCCCGCCACGTCCTATTTCAAGAAGACCAATTTCCCTCCATCTCTTCCTCCGTCACCATACCTACACCTCCTCCTACCACAGACTCTACTCCACTCACGCTCGTTCCAGTCTCCACACTATACCCTCCTTCCAATTAATATTTTAAACTAATTTTATTTTAAAATTATAGATATTATTTTCAAAAATTTTTAATATATAACACTAATATTTTTAATTTAAAAATAAATTATAATAATTATTTAAATAAAAACTTTTTTAAAATTATTTAAATATTATTAAAAAAAATAAAAAAACGACAGCGGCAGCTCTCGGGCTGCCACTTGGCACGGTGGGATTGGGTCCGCAGTTTTGATGCAATCATTACCAATGATTGCACCACCGCGCAATCATTACCAATGATTGTTGCAACACTGAATTCAATGCAGTCCACTAAACCATGTTAGACAGGCGCGTGGATCGTCCGATCTCCCGCGGTATGAGACAGACTGTCCAGATCTTGCCGAACAGTGATCGTATCCACAAGATCTGATTCTGCGGCCGATCTGAACCGCAGAACTGCTGGATCTTCACCGTTGATCACATGATCAATAGTCCTAATCATCCCTATTTAAAGGCGGATGTAACCCGAACCCTTGATCGATAAAATGCTTTGTTCTCGCGATTAGGTGCACCAAATCACGTGAAATTTAAATATATGCTCTATACATGAAGAGTATTCATGGAGAAGTAACTTTGCATTTTAAAACGCACTATATGAAAAGTTATATTGATAAGTTAGGTGACCTACGTCTAGGGTTTTTTTAGCTTTTTTATCGTTGGATCTTCAAACTCTTTGCACGGTTGAGCTTGTAGACTGTCATCGTATAAATCTCTAGTTGAAACCGCAACCAAACGAGCTCTGGATAGAACTAATTTGGCCTTGGAATGATTTTGACCCCGGTTGGCCAGGAATCTTGTCGCCGGTGAGGGTTTTGACTTGGAAAGAGTGGGAAGAAGTTGGGGGAGTCCTCACACAAGATCTTTCGGCTTGGGAGGGCTCAAAGAGAGAGACTGCAAGATCCCCTCTAATGAACCTTAGAATCCCTATTTAAAGAACCCAAGCTTATGATGGATGGTTGGGATCAAATCCCTAATGAATTAGGAGGGAAATTAAGCTATATGGATGGGATTTGGGTGGAGAGCTCAATAGGAAGGATTTAATTCAATTAAAAGGCCTTAATTTAACTTAAATATGTCAAATTTGACCATGTAAGACTTGGGTTGACCAAGTATAAGGTCAAACCTGTGGGTCTCCGAAAGGATTCCGCTCACGTGGTTCGAATGCAAAGAGTACGATCACACTATTCAGTAGGACAAAGTGTTCGTAGACCTTTACAATTAACACAAGCAGGCCGATGGAAGAGCAGATGGAGTTATAGATATGATTAGCCATGGAGGATAGCGGCTTTACCTACCAACCTCGATGAATAATAATATACATAACCCAAAACTTCACGAGATTTCCCCCATTCGATACATCAGCTCGAATGGTGTTTTTTTGATTGTGGGGATCGATTTCCTACGGGCGCAAGCCCCCGTAGTTAATTACATCTTAAGCCTTGACTTAGGAAAACTCTCAATTAAGGATGATATATTATTCACTTCTTAATTTGGTGCGCATAAAAAGTTCCTAAGTTCTATTCCAAAGAATCTCTTCTATTTATCTTTAATAATGATTAGACCTTTTTGAATGGATAAAGATATGATTAAAATTTTGAGTTTAGAAGATCAAAAATCAGATTACTATCCCAAAGGAAATGACAGACTCAAAACACAGATGAAAGGAGACACACTAAGGGGTGTACAACCTGGACTTATGCTTGCCTGGAGTGAGCTGCTAGCTAACATCCTAAACACAATCAATCGCCCTATATGTATATAAGATAGGAAGGCTCTATCTTAAAAAATCAAGGATGTGTAGTTTAAAAGGTTTCAATCAGTGACTCTATAATATGCAAAAGAGTATACCTAACGTTGTATGATGCATGAAACAGACACAAAATATCCTTAAGTCTACTGATGTAATGCATGTATGTGAGTGAAGAGCAATGCGAAGTAAGGTGTGTAATAGCAAATGCATGTATGACATCCATAATACAGAAAAAAAATAAACACACTAGATACCCTCCAGGCAAGGCATCTACACAAAAAAACCATCCTAGCGATACCCACATCGTGTGGGAAAACACCGATGTCCATGGCACAATAGGTGGCCTACTCTACAGACCTAAATGATCCTAATGGTCTCTAAGGCTAACAGAAGGTGGGGGGGCATCATACCCAAAATCAGAAGGCCAAAATTCTAGCGATGCCCACTTCGTGTGGGAAAATAACGATGCCTAATGGCACAAATGGGTGGCCTACTCTACAGGCCTAAATGACCCTAATGGTCTCTAGGGCTCACAGAAGGGGGCAAGCTTTGACCTATAGGGCCAAAGCTTCGTTAGTGTACTAACATATGGCTGGCTACCTAAACATGTTAGAATACCTATTAACAAGTTGTGTGTAATGTATAGCAGTTTCGATATAATTAAAAATTTGTATTATAAGTTGCAGAGATTATACCTGACTGTATGTGGCGCTGCCACTTAAAATCTCCAAGCTAGCAAATTATCCATTGACTCTTGATCGTGCAAGACCCGATGTACCTGGCTGTGGCGCTGCCACTTAAAAGATTGAAAGTGTAAGGAAGCCGGCATAGAGTCCGGCTAAGGCAAGATTCATCAGAACTAAGTCAGCTGGAGGGAGAGCAGGCGGCGGGAACTCAGGCTCGGCTGGGGAGGCGGAGCCGGGTCGTCGGGTCTGACCCTGGGCGTGCAAATCCGGCAGAGCAAGGGGGCTCGGCGTCGGGTCTTATCCGAACCAAAGGGAGACGGGAGAAGAGGGGGGCTTCAGTCTTCGGCATCATCTCGTCGGGTGACTTCACTTGGAGCGAGCAAAAGAAAGGGGCTTTAGTCCCTTTTCGATCAGGGGAGGAGAACCGGGAAGAACTAGAGAGAGAGAGAGAGAGAGAGAGAGAGAGAGAGAGAGAGAGAGAGAGAGAGAGAGAGAGAGAAATCGAGAGGGAGAGGGAGAAGGAGAAAGGGTGAAATCCCTTGGCTTCTCTGGGCTCTGCGAACTAGAGGGAGGCCGCTCGTGAGATGGAGGCTTTGGCCTTAGTTAGGGCATGAGAGGGAGAGCGGGGCGATGGGAGCCGTCGGATCAAATTTTTTTATCTAACGGTGGGATTCAAATTGGTTTAGAAAGTCATTCAAACCTAGGTTAGGATTTAACTACACCTAAGAGACTGAAATCATGTTCAAATTGAGTAAGGTTTGGTTTGATCCGGGTCAACTCGAACTCGCTCGACTCAACCCAAAATTAATTCAATAAAATAAGATAAAATAAATCAAACTCAAATTAATGTCGATTCGAATCGAATCAAGCCCGACGAGGCCCGATCAACTCAATCAAATGCGCCGCAAGGAAAATCAAGACAAAAACGAGGTCAACAAACCCAGTCAATTTGACCCAAGGGGGTCAACGATTGGGCCCAAGAAAGTTTGGAATTGAATTGAATTTGATTTGGACTCATCTAGGCTAATTGGCTCAACCTGGGTTGACCTGGTCAACCAGGTTGACCTAGGATATGGGTCAGGGACCAATGGGTTGGATCTGACCCACTGAGTCCAAAGAAGGTTGGCTCTGAGCTGAAGATGAAGTGGAAGAGATAAAAAACCAAGAATAGGAATTTGGGTCAATTTGGGTCTAGTCAACCAGGTTGACCCAATGCCTGGGCTTGGGCTCAACAGACTCAGTTTGACCCACCAAATTGGATGGGATAGGTTTTGGGTCCTAGCTTGGTCAATTTGACCAGGTCAACCCTAAGGACTCAGGGTTTGACAAAATTAGGGTTAACACCCACCACATATTCATTATTTCCTATGTTTATACTAGAGTTGATGTCATCAGTTATCATGCCATCTTCCCCACGCAGTAAGATATAATGTTAATGAGGGGATATCCATCACACCAAGGTCCACAAGTATCACAACAGCCTGCCAAAGTTCATTAACAAGAGGAGAAAGTGTTAGAGGAGCCACAACTTCAAAGGAGATGACGAAATGCCCCAATTAAATATACTCTAAGGAGTGGGGCACTTCCCCGACATCGTTGGATGTAGCTTTGTGTTGTATTTTTTTCATGATGTTTATGTCAATATGTAGATGATTAATGTTGTATTTCATAATATGAGATTTAGTTATTAATAAAATTTACATTAATGTTACTATAAAATTATAAAAGCATAATAATGAATTACTATGTATATAACTATATTGCTATTTATGTTTACTATAACCTAAGATCCAATATGTATTGCAAAGTGGACACAAACGAATAATTATATATATTTTTATAAGTTGTCTAGTTTTTTTTTTACTGTCATTTAATACTATTTAATTTTTTTAATTTTCATGCTACTTAAGAAGGCGCTTGATAAGAAAGATTAACTTCTTCGAAGATTTTTCCTTAAGAATATTGTTTTGCATATCGCCTTTTTCACTCGTGTTCTGCATGGGTTAAATCTTTGCAAAGCTATTTTCATTAAGAATATTGTTTTGGAGGCTGTTTCTTATTATGATATTCTATTGTGTCTAGATAAAGATGATAGTATGTGTGCCTCTGCTCTATTTTATATCCGGAGAAATATTAGAGAGGTGTTGAATTCTTTTTCTTACTCCTTTTCTTTCATTAAGGTAGAAGGGAATGTTGTTGTGCAGGCTATGACTATTTTGGGTACTATGCTTAATACTTTTAATAATCTCCCTCTTGTTCAGCTGTCTGTTCATGTTCAAGGCCTTGTTAGATTAGATCAAATTGGTTTACCTTATGTCTTCCGTCAATTTTAGTGATTTTGTTATGTTTTTGTGGTTATGGTTCTTTTCTTCTATGTGGGTTGTTGTTTTGCTTCGTTATCCTGGTATTTTTGTTGTTTCTTCTAGCTGCGTGTGGCTCTACCTGTCGCTGGCCTGGATTATTTTGGTGGGTTCCAGGTTCACTAAACATTTTAATGTGTTCAGCCCGTGGCTTTCGGGTACCTGTTGTTGTTTATGCATTATCTAGGCGATGTTTACTGCTGAGCTCTATTGCGGGTTGGACATTTTGCTTGAGCCTTGGAGTCTCAATTCTGCTTCTAGCTTTCGATATTGGAATTATTATTTGGTTGGTTGGTTGAACTCCCCGTATGATGCCTTATATACTTTGCTTGCTCTCCTCTCGGATGGATGTTTGTATTTCATTCTCTGGAGGCCGTCTTACTACTGTCATAAAACAGTTTGCTAGTTATATCCTTGGGTTTATAATTTATTTAATTTTTACTATTATACTGCTTTGTTTTGCTATTTGGTGGGCTTTGTGTTGTTCTTGCAAGTTTTTTGTGCAGGTTTTAAGGATTATAGGATTTTTTCTGGGAAGCAGATCGTGCAAGCTCATTTTCCTTTTCTTCCCTATTTTTGGGTTCTTGTGCTTAAGCACCGTAGAATGTTCCTAGATTGTCTTGTACTTTGTGTAGTAAGGACCTTGTGCTCGTAGGTTTTTTGCCTTTTATTTTTGTAGCTCTTTTGAGCAGTAGTGAGTGCGAGAACCTTTTAAGGACTTTATACTATTTACCTTTAATTAACGCGTAGGCCCCGCCGTGGGTTTAAAAAAATAAATAAATAAATAAATAACTTTCTCAAAGCTTCTAAAAATTTACCATTTTAACTACACTACTTAATAATGTACTCTTCCATTATGGATAAGATCAAAAGCATCCCAACAAAGTAAATGATTATAGAGGGAAGTAGCCCCTTACATGAAAGTTTGGCTTTCCCTATAAATAAGATCCTCAAAGATAAGGTAACATTAAGTTAAATATTTTGTTGTATTATGCATAGTTGGTTGGAAGACGAGTATGGAAGAAGAGGATTGCTTACTGTGGCACAAAAATATTGAAGTTAAAAGAATAAAGCAATATAAGGCTGGTAGTGAACCTGGAGATGCTGGTTGAAAATATCTACAACAAAGATTTAGCAATCATGATGGCCACCTTGTATCATTAGATTATCTTAAAGCTCAAATTCATGAGCTTGGTCGTGATAAAGAGGGTATAGTTGAGCCGGGGATGAGAATTAATGTCCATGCTTCACATAGATCATTGTGTTTTATACCGTTATTGGAGTTAGACATATGATTAATGGCTTCTAGTTTACTATAAAATGTTGATGCGATGTTTTGAATATGGAAAGGAAAAGAATTTTCTAAATGGACAAGATTGAGAACAAGTTTAACAAGAATTTGAGTTTTATTTTAAATGTTGTCTTACACAAACACAGCTCCATGCTAATTTGCAATATCTACTTATGAATATATAACATAATGTAGATGTGCATGTTTACTTTTTTTGAGATCTATATAGAGTTAGCTATGTATTGCTATGTAGGATTATGCTCCAAAATATTATGTTAGTTTCTAATATTATTTTATGTGACATTAATTTGTAATGGCAATATCTAAGAGAATGTTTATTAATTAATGTTACTTCTAGTTGTCCATAAATTTTTTTCTAATTACATAATAAAATTAGGATTTACCACATTTTGATTTATGTATTAATCATTTCTTTGGATAATTAATATTGATTGAAGTTCATATTCACCTTATAATATCATCATCATCAAAGTCTTCATCATGAAGGCTTTCAGCATCAAGGGATTTCATTCATATAATCTTTAAGAAGAAGTTGATCTTAGATGGTACTATTCGATTGACACATTGTCTATCATATCCCACTGATGATATCATAGAGGAGAAAGTGAGATTGAATAAAAATTTTTCACTGTTGTATACATGGATGATCATGGTTTGAAGATATCACTTTATGGGATACATCTGACAAATTAATCAAAAGTCGTTATCCCATGTATATGGATGGAACATATTTAAGTGATATGTGTTGGAAATTTATAAATTAAAGGTTCAATGATCAAAATTGCCATTTAGCTCCTATGAGTATTCTTAAGACCAATATTGGTGAAATTAGACACAAATAAGATGATACTGTTTAGGTCAATATTCAAAAAACAATAACTGATGTATATCACTTTGTTCTTTATACTAGATGACATACTTTGTTAGATGCATTTCTACCTGAATTATATCATAAGCTGAATATTATCGTTGATTAAAAGAGAAAGGAGTTTCTGAATATAAAGGATTGTCAATATATCCAAAAGAAGTATACATAGAAATCACAAGCTGTCCAACTTTAAGACAACTCCAAGCACGTATGCGCATAGTAATGGACCATTTGTAATGAAAATATTTTTTACTTTATTGTCATGCTATTAATATGACTTTTATGTTATTATATTATTCATCAATTATTTTCATGTATTTATTCTTATTTATATTCGTAATTTGTCAGTCCTATCCTATTTGATTTCAACAAGGAATTCTCACAATTTTTAATATTAATTTTTTTTTTCACTTATTATATTTAGTTATATAATAAAGTTAAAATGAAAAAAATGTTTTATTTATTTAAAATTTAAATTATTTGATAGTGCATCATATCGTTTCATAATTTTATACAAAATTATTATAGAAAAAAAATAATTGAAATTTTATATTAAACGACTAACCTGTTTTAAACTTTGATTTTATCAATTAATTAGTTATCTTAAAATTTATCAAATTATCATTAGTTTGATAAATTATAATTAAAATATATATACGTATTATAAAATAATTTGAATCAGCTTTTTAGTCTGCCTGTTACCAGGACAAACATCGGCGGGGATTCATCATGGTCGTAGAACTTAAACCGCATTAATTATCACAACCGTTTATCTTTCAATAAATTGAGATGGTTCCCTCCATCAGTAACCACGTCCTCTTTTGCTTCTTCCTCAACCTTTTTCTTTTGGTTAGTGATTCTGATCTCTGCCTTTATAATTTCTATCACTGTTCAGCTCTCAGCGCATAGAAAATATACATAATTGCTAAGCATCTATTAATTGCAGCATGATATGTTATATATTTCCTTAAATCGACTTCAAGCAAGTTACTCAGTAGAAGGAAGAAGGTTAACTGCGGCTTTCAAAACTGAAGTGACTTCCCGGATTCTGCAACTAGATATGCACAGTTATGTGATAGTCTGTAACTTATAAATAGATGGTTGCAAATCTAATTCCTGAAAAAGAGTCGGACGATTCTCACTGGAGAACTTTAAAAAATAAAAAATGTTCTCCTCCTCTGGAGAAAATTCCATGGTTCAGCTGATCTTGCAATTAATGCTTTTTGTTGTTCAACTGCTATTTTTTTATCAGACTTGGTAAAAATATACTTGTACAGCTACTCGAAGCCACCATCTTTTCTAATTCCAGTAGATTTAGGGTTTAGGGAGTCTGATATCTGCCTTTCTAATTTCTAGTATTGTTTAGTGTGCTTTCTTGATTCTTAACACCAGTTCTGTATGATCTTTATGGTTTATGTTTTTTGTTTATACTTTTTCCTTGCAGATTGCTCGGAAAAAGTGTGGAAGATGGGTGATGATCTTGGAGTTTTACAGATCCAGCGAGATCGTGTGACATCTATTAACGTGACTTGGGGATCATACTTTCTGTTTTGTCCAGATTCACGTTAATGGTACAAGATCTAATTTTATTTGTGTATTATAGAAAAAACATATATAGTTGATATGTGTCAATGTTGGTGATGCAAGGAATCTTGGATTGAGGCAGGAGAGTGTTATAATGTTTACAGATGTTTGATAGTTTGTAATCTCGGCCTTTGCCATGTTGGGTGCGCTCGCATGGCAGGCCAACTATCTTTAATAAAATTTATTTTTTTTGTGGGGGTGGGAGATCGTACGGGGTGATTCTGCACCCTGGGTTCTCCTGTGTGCATGGTCTCTTGGTTGTACTGTGTTATCTGTCTGCTTCACATGTTTTTACTACCTTGAGCTCATTTACCAGATGCGACAATATGTTTTCACATCGCGAGGTATACAAGCAATAAATATCTAGTTTGAATTACTGCTATTTTCAAAGTTTCATCGTTTATCAGGGTATACCATCACTCTATTATAATCAAAAGGTATATATGAGCCAACTAAAACTATCTTAAAGACAGTTTTTACTTCTGGAGAGGTATTATTTATCCAACTATTTTTTTATTTCTGATATTTAATCGATTTTTAATTGGATTAATGTAATATTGCTCTATGAATGAACCAATTTAGAAGAACAAGTTTTATTGCAATCTTAAATGACTTTTTTTCTACGATGGATTCGAAAATGGTTGTGAACTTAATTTCAATTTTTTTTTAATATTATTTTTTTTAACTTTAGTTTGCATGAATCCTAATTTTTATTTCAAAGTTCCTAAAGATAATATTGCCAAACTTTTTAAATTTATTGAGTCCCCCCTTTGAGTAAAAAATCAGCCGCGTTCATGTTAAGCGAGTAGGGCATGAATGCTATCTAAGAACATCTTTTACATCAAACTGCACAAAAACATTTACTAGATACTATCGATCTATAATTTTAACACAGATTATTGCGTATGTATACTTTATGTTTTTTAGCAAAAAGTCTTGTGCTCTCCGAGTGCTTAAGACGTTCGGCCAATAGCGGCAACTGCTTACAGAAGACTTTGGTTGGAGATGGCTGCTTTAATATTGTTTGCTAACTTTTTTTTATTAGCCTAACCGAATACTCTCTACTTTATCTAAATTTGTATGATGGTTGTCTACATTGTGTGATCTATATGGTTGTTTCAGCGATTATTGTTCTGCTAGTCTTAGCTAGCTCTCTCATATTTTCGCATAAGGGTGAGTTACTTTGAATGAATGTATATTGTAATTTCTGCAACTGTTTAATGTTTGAAGTTT
>NW_021318517.1:112129-114305 GCF_001605985.2 Dendrobium catenatum
ATTGTGCTGCTCGTCTTAGCTTGCTCATATTTTCGCATAAGGGGGAGTTACTTCGGATGAATGTATATTGTAATTTCTGCAACTGTTTAATGTTTGAAGTTTCATGAAGTAAGAATGTGTAAATTAATATTAGGGGTTGTCACTTTCTTATAAGCATACGTATTCAGCACTGGATTTTCTCTTGTTGGCCCAACTTGCTATGGATCGGAAACTCGACAGCTTGTTGTGGCTCGGAAGCTCCAAATGCATCGGCAACTTCTGGCGGCTCGGAAGCTAGGGAACTCGGAATGGATTGACAACTTTTGGCGTCTCAGAAGCTCGGACACTCATAATGCAACAACAACTTGTGGTGGCTCGGGAACTCGGAATGCATCTAGTGGCGGCTAGCTTGAAGACAATGGAGCATACAATTACGCGTGGATTTTGTTTTGTTGCTCATCATCAAGAAAACTAAGTTAAGTTTTATTTATTTCATTCTTTCTATTGTATGGTTAATTTATTTGTACTGTTACATATGTTTTTTTAGCAATTCGTTCATTGCTTTTTAATTTGTGCCCAGAAACTTGGAATGGATCGAGAACTTGCTGCGGCTCGAAAGCTAGGGAACTTAGAATGGATCGAGAACTTGTTGCGGTTCAGAAGCTAAGGAACTTGGAATGCATTAACAACTTGGGGTGTCTCACAAGCTCGAAAATTTGGAACGCATCTAGTGGCGGCCCGTTAATTTTAACCACTGTTTATTATGAACCATCAAGATCATTGTATAATGTAAGGTTAGAAGAATATATTGTAGAATTAACTGAATTTTGTCTTCTAACAAAGCTCTACTGTTAGCATAAAGGTAAGTGAGCAAATATTATAAAATTATATCTAATTAGCTTGTGGTAAAGCATCATTAAGTAAATTCAAATTAGTTAAGTGTCGGAGTAATCTATATTTAAGTCTCATTTATATAATGACTTATCAAAATAAGTATAATTTTTTTATATCATTTGTTATTAATTTGAAAGAACTTTTTAAAGGTGTTTTGAATGATTAAAAGAGGTATAAAGATTTGGTTGTTTCAAGACAAGTTTATTCACTCATGTATTTAGTATTCTATAGCTTGAGCGAAGCTCGAGTATTTCCACCCTTTTAAAAAAAGAATTATAATTGTGTTGTTTGATTTTGCTTGGTTTCTACATCTTTTTATTTAGATTTTTAATAATAGAATCTTTGTTTTTTATAATTGTTCTTTTGAGCCAGAAATGATGTTTTGAGCATGATGAAGTGGGTATGCAATATTTTTTGTATCAGACTGCAGATGCTTGAGTAGTCATATACTTAATTTAAAATAATAATTTAAATGTTAAATATGTGTTCAACACTCTTCATTTGTTATTTATTCTCAAAGATCAACTCTTCTGTTCATCACTTTACTTTATCTCAACTCTCATACCCAAAGTTTAACTCCAATGTTTTGATTTTAAGGCTGTCATTAATGACCGATTATTGTTAAATATTGCTCCAATTTTAAGTAGGTAGTATCTTAAGTGTATTTTATATTAGTATGTTCATTCTTTTATAATTTATAAATAAAAGAGGTTGTAATAGTTATAGTAGGCTCATGAATACAAGAATAGAATTCTTATGGTTCCTCTCTCTCTCTCTCTCCCTTTCCTATAAGGAGCATCATCTTCCTCCCAAAAGTCATGTAGTTGGTATCAATATCTCAATCAGGTGATCACGAGGTGTAGGAAGGTTCTTGAATTCAAGAGAGGAAGCAGAAGTTTGTGGAAGGGATGAGGCAAAGGCTTAGCTTGTGGTGGTGGTAGGTGGGAGGGGTGAGATTACAAGAAAGCTAGTACGGGTATTCAAAGTGAATCTCTAAAGCATGACTGTGGCCATGCTGTGTCGCATGTGGGTGTCATGGGCTAGCAAGCACGATAGCTGTCATGATGGGCGCGACTGGACTATGAGGGAAGACTCGTGTGCTAAGAGAGCAGGGTCCGGAGCATTGTTGTGTTAGGGGTCGTGGCCCTGGTGTGCATTTGCGCAATTTGTAAGGCATGGGGTTGACGCACATAGTCACTCCGAAGGGCATGAGAGATACATGCAGAGTAGTTATTATGGAAGGCGATAACCGTCTAGTGGAGGAAATTTGCGAGGTGGAGGCAATTGGCGGGGAAGGCGAGCG
>NW_021318517.1:114405-124372 GCF_001605985.2 Dendrobium catenatum
TAGGGATGATCAGGACTGTTGATCAATTGTGATCAACGATCAAGATGCCGCAGTTCTGCGGTTCAGATCGACCGCAAAATCGGATCTCACGGATAATAAATAAATAAAGCGTTTTTATTCTTAATAAATATTTAAATATATTTAAAATAAGTTTTTATTTAAATAATTACTGATAGATTATTTTAAATTAAAAAATATTAGTGTTATATTTAAATTTTTAGAAAAATAATATCTAATAAATTTAAAATAAAATTAGTTTATATTATTATAATATTAGTTATAAAAATATTTTCTATTTATTTAATTAATAAATAATTTTAATATATATTATTAAACATGGGTGTAGTAGAACATGCTTCGCCGCTTGGGAAGATCACTTGCCCTGAGAAGAGAAAAAAGGTTATTTGTTTTTATGACATTTTTACTTTTTTTTTAAAGAGATGGAGCTTAAATTATTATTAGGACATTGCTTGAACACTATTATTTGTAAAATGTATCAATTTTTAGCCAAAGAACACATTTTAATTCTTTTTTCAAAGAGTAAAAATAGTCAAACTTCACTCAAGATATGGAATACTCAATACATGAGTGAATAAGAATTAGAATTATATATAGAAAAAAATTATATCTATATTTGATAAGTGATTATATAAATGAGACATCAATATAACATTATGCCGACCCTAAATTAATTTGAATTTACTTATTGATGCCTTTACCACAAGCTAATTATATATAATTTCATAATGTTTGCTAACTTTACCTTTTAAGCGAACAGTAGAGCTTTGTTAGAAGACAAAATTAGGTTAATACTACTAGACACTGATTGAAGCTACCCCTTACCCTTTAATTTCTATGTTGAAATATAAAAACTTCAGTATTTTCATTAAAACTTCTCATTAAGAAGGCTTAATAGTGATCCTAGTGAAATCGAATCACCATCCTCCCAAACTTCTGAATGGCAGCTGCCAACAAAAATTTGAGCGCTCTTTCCATTTAGAGCTTAAAGACCAAGTTCATACCAATTTCAAAGCAAAATCTCAATAAAACATGTCACACAAATGAGAAATTATTCTACGCACATGTCAAATGTCATTCAATGACCAACCAGAATGAGCCACATCACCCCCTATGTACCACAGCTTAATATCGTGCTCGATATCAAGCTCAGTATTACAAACTTGACACATTCGAATTTATTTTCAGATAATAAACTCTATTCAACATCCACATAGAACAATTTCTACACACGAACATCTAGAATTACAGAATAATAACTATAAGCCAACGTGCAACCAACAATGCATCAAAAATAATAACACCAAGTAATTTAGAAACAATATTTGCACAATAATATTAACCAATTATAACAAAAAACATTAAATCGATCAATTTATCCCCTTACATTGCTCAAATATGCGCCAAATTTCGTTGCATGCATGTTTTAATTTTAAATAAATTAAAACATTATTACCATTTTAACCAATTATTTCATTGCATGCATGCTTCTAACATAGTAATGTGGCCGGCGTAATTCATTTAAAAAATATTAATCCAAGAGAGATTAGTGCGTGCGGACTCTATATATGTTTGTTTACGTTGTCCAGACTCCCCACGTAATGATCTCTCCTATAAGAATATGAGCATGAAACAGAGCCATCTTGATTTGGATGGCAACAAATTTCAAAAAAACATAGATCTAGATTGTACCAATTAAAAAGTCGCACGCCACCCAATTTTAATAACTTATGATACTTAAACACTTAAAATAGTTCATTTCATGCCAGGAAACTTAAAATATGAAGAACTCTTTTTCATAATTCCCAACTCAAATCTTTGCGATTAAGTCACAACCAATTAGACAGTGCCTGCAAGATAGTGGGTATATAATTAATACTATTAACGTGGAGAGTTGTAGCGAATTACACAAATATGATAAAGTTTAGAAAATAATACTACTTCCAAACAAGTAGCATTTTAGATGGCATGTATACAGATTTGAGTCCATTGTTATGTGAGAACCACTTAGAATGCTTGCTTACAAAAATTTGCATTTATTTTTAAAAAAAAGGGTTAAAATACCCAAATTTAAATCAAGCAATTTAATGAAACTTCTGCAGTAAAACACAAATAAAAATACTTCAATGCCATAATATCGATAGAGAAATGAATTCCTTAGTAACACTAAACAATTAAGAAAAAACAATAATGAACCGAAGAAAAAAATAAGAATTATTCCTGCCAAAGTAGCTTCCAGTAAGTTTATGGGCACTAATTAAAAAGCAATGAAGGAACTGCTAATAAACATACATAACAGTGCAAAAAAAAATTAACCATACGATAGAAAGGAAGAAATAAGTAAAACTTCAATTAGTTTCCTTGATGATAAGCAACAAAATAAAATCCATGTATGCTCCACTGTCTTCAAGCTAAATATTGTGTTGTATCGGGCGGCCGTCACTAGATCGATGCATTCCAAGTTTCCGAGCTTCCAAGCCACGCAAAGATGTGTATGCACTCCGAGTTTCTGAGCTTGCAAGACGCCAAAAGTGGATCATTTCCAAGTTTCCTAGCTTCCGATCGAGTTGCAACAAGTTGTCAATCCATTCCAAGTTTCCTAGCTTTCGAACCTCAACAAGTTGTCGATGCAATCCAAGTTCCTAGCTTCCGAGCAGCAACAAGTTGTCGATGCAATCCAAGTTCCTAGCTTCCGAGCAACAACAAGTTGTCGATGCAATCAAAGTTTATAGGTACAAATTAAAAAGCAATGAACAAACTACTAATAAACATATGTAACAGTGCAAATATATTAACCATACAATAGAAAGAAAGAAATTAATAAAACTTAACTTAGTTTCCTTGATGATGAGAAACAAAACAAAATACAAGCATAATTGTATGCTCCATTGTCTTCAAGCTAAACATTGTGTTGTATCGAGCCTCCCCTAGATGCATTCCGAGTTTCCAAGCCACCACAAGTTGTTTATGCATTTCAAGTTACCGAGCTTCCGAGACGCCAAAAGTTGTCGATGCATTCCAAGTTCCCTAACTTCTGAACCGCAACAAGTTGTCGATCTATTCCAAATTTCCTAGCTTCCGAGCCGCAAAAAGTAGTCGAGCTTTGAGCCATCGCAAGTTGGGCCAACAATAAAAAATCCAGTTCTGAACTATATAGCTTATAAGAAAGTGACAACCCCTAATGTTAATTTACACATTCTTACAAAATAACATGAAAAAAAAGTTCAGTCCCTTTATAAAACTTTAAACATTAAATATTTGCAGAAATTACAATATACGTTGATCTAAAGAAACTCCCCCTTATGCTAAAAGATCAGAGAGCTAAGACCAACAGTACAATAGCCGCTGAAACAAACATATAGATCACACAATATAGACAGCCATCATACAAAATTAGATAAAGTAGAGAGTATTTGGTTAGAATAATTAAAAAAAAGTTAGAAATCATCCATGCTTTGGAATATGGATCATCAATTTTGAGTAATATGTTAATATCTAAACAATAATAAAACAGCCTTCTCCAACAAAACATTCTTTCGTAAGCGTTTACCTGCTATCGCTCTAACATCTTGAGCGCTCGGAGAGCACATGACTTTTTGCTGAAAAACATAAAGAATACATACACAATATTCTGTGTTAAAAATATAGATAGATCATATCCATTAAATCTTTTATTGCAGTGGAGTAAAGATATTCTTAGGTAGAATTCATGCCCTACTTGATTAACAAAAATGCGGCAGATTTAATAAATTTAAGTTTTGCCAGTATATTGATAAAAAAAAATGGATATTAACATCTTTAGGAAATTTGCAATTAAAATCTTCGTTCATGCAAACTAATTTTTTTTTTAAAATTATATTATTAATAATTTGGATATTAAAGTTCACAACTATTTTTAAATCAATCGTAGCAAAAAAAGTCATTAAAGATTTTAAATATATGTGTTCTTCTAAATTGGCTCATCGAGGACATAATCTTCTTAAATTGAAAGAGCAGAAAAGAAAAAAAATAATAATATTTGAGGTGTACACGGAAATAAATAATGAATGTCATAGAGCAGTATTACATTAATACGCTTCAAAATCGATTAAATAGCATTCATAAAAAATAGTTGTATAAATAATACCTCTCCAGAAGTAAACTATGTCTTCGAGATAGTTTTAACTGACTCGTATATACCGTTTGATTGTTTCATAATAGCATTAATTCAAACTAGATATATATTGGTTGTATACCTCGCGATGTTAAAATCATGTCGTCGCATCCGATAAATGAGCTCAAGGTAGTAGGAAAATGTGAAGCAGACAGATAACACAGAACAACCAAGAGACGATGCACACGGGAGAACCCAGGGTGCAAAATCACCCCGTACGATCTCCCACCCCCACAAAAAAATAAATTTTATTAAAGATAGTTGGCCTGCCATGCGAGCGCACCCAACATGGCAAAGGCCGGGAAGACAAACTATCAAATATTTGTAAACAATAGAACATCACTCTCATGCCTCCATCCAAGCTTCCTTGCATCACTAACATTGACATATATATCAACTATACAAGTTTCTCTATAATACACAAATCAACTTTGATCTTATACCATTAACCTGAATCTCGACTAAACAGAAAGGATCGTCCACCAAACCATTCATGATCCTCAAATCTCGTTAATAGATGTCACACAATCTAAGTGGATCTGCAAAACTCCAAGATCATCACAGCGACCGCACATAAATTCCCATTTTCCACACTTTTCCCCAGCAATTAATCTGCAAGGAAAAAAGTATAAACAAAAAACATAAACCATAAAAAGTTTGATATAAATATGATTATATGAGATTTGTATTTCGTTTAATTAATGAAAAAAAGAGCTAGAAATAATTCCTATGTTTATTTCAAGATATCTGTTGATATAATATCTCTTCCTCGCTAATGGCAAAAAAGTAATTTTAAAAATAAGAGAAGGGCATAAACGAATACATCTAAAGAAACCTAAAGTATTGCTGGAAAAAATAAAGAAGCGCAGCAGAAAGCCGGAAACCCTCGATCTCCTCTTCTCTTCTTTCTACTTCACTCTTCAACCATCTTCTCTGCTTCGCTGATTTGAATGCAGATCTGCTGGTAATGAGCATAAGAAAGCAGGCTTCGAAGCTCCCTTCTTCATCTTCAACTCCATTATCACTATCAGAGCAGGATAAATGGTCGCCGGGACCGCCTCCGTCGCATTTACAGTTGTTAGAAGCTTGCGCAGGCGAGTTGCAGTGCCAGCTCAATCTATCTCGTGTAAAGAATCAAGAAAGCACACTCAGCAGAACTAGAAATTAGAAAGGCAGAGTTCAGAAACCAAAAGAAAAAGGTTGGGGAAGAAGCAGCAGAGGATGCGGACCATGCGGTTACTGATGGCGAAAACCATCTCAATTTATTGAAAGATCAACGGCTGTGATAATGCACTTTAAGTTCTACGACCATGATGAATCCCCGCCAATGTTTGTCCTGGTAACAGGCAGCGAATTAACAAAATAATGGTGTTTGGAGTACTGCCTTCCACGTGGCTTAATGTTCTCCAGTTCACCACGTGGAGAACAAATTGGGCGGGTCACGGTGGTTTAAGTTTAGAACTGGTGGGATCTTTCTCTTTTTTTTTTTTTTGAAAAATTCATAAAATAATTTATTAGTGCCTAATTAGAAGAGAACAATTTTTAAAAGAGAGCACGACCAAAGTTTAAATTATATGGAGTTAAATTTTATAAAAATTTAAAAAGAAGTAAACTAATCAAACTAAAAAACAAACTATTTGGCATTTTTTCTAGAATTAGCCAATATAGAACTAGCTAATCAAACTATTTAGCTAATTCTATTGACTATCAAAATTTTTACTGAGCATCATTAGCCATCTTCTCTGCTTCGCTGATTTGAATGCTGGTCTGCTGGTAATGAGCATAAGAAAGCAGGCTTCGAAGCTCCCTTCTTCATCTTCAACTCCATTATCACTATCTGAGCAGGATACATGGTAGCCGGAACCGCCACCTCCGTCGCATTTACAGTTGTTAGAAGCTTGCGCAGGCGAGTTGCAGTGCCAGCTCAATCTATCTCGTGTAAAGAATCAAGAAAGCACACTCAACAATACTAGAAATTAGAAAGGCAGAGTTCATAATCCCTAACCAAAAGAAAAAAAGGTGGAGGAAGAAGCAGAAGAGGAAGCGGTTACTGATGGCGAAAACCATCTCAATTTATCGAAAGATCAACGGCTGTGATAATGAGGTTTAAGTTCTACGACCATGAAGAATCCCCACCAATGTTTGTCCTGGTAAAAGGCAGAAAATTAACAAGATGGCGGTGTTTACAGTACCACTTTCCACGTGGCTTAATGTTCTCCTAATCAAACTATTTAGCTGCCTAATTAGAAGTTTAGAACTGGTGGGATGTTTCTCATATTTTTTTTTGAAAAATTCATAAAATAATTTATTAGTTTAAATTATGTGAAAGAGTAAAATTTTATAAAAATTTAAAAAGAAGTAAACTGATCAAACTAAAAAACAAACTATTGTCATTCTTCTAGAATTAGCCTTAGCTAATCAACTATTTAGCTAATTCTATTTGATACGTCGTCAAAAAATCACCTTGATCAGGCATTAATCTCGAGGCAAAAACACGTCGGAAACTTCAAAAATTAATTCGGAGATCATCTCAACTCGGATTTCAACAAACTTATAGTCAAACTAAGCGTCTCGGAAATACGAACCCAACGACAGCAAATTCGACTCAATCCGACCCCAAATGAGTCCAAATCAAGGACCCGAAGCGCTGTTGGAAGGTTCAAACCACAATTTGGGTTACCAAATGGTCTCCGATTTTAACGAGCAAATACTCGAATCGAACGTCTCGACGAGACGAATCCAACGAGCCGAAGATCACTGAATTCCGAAATCACTAAGGCCTCCAAATGCCTGACGAATGGTCCATCGTCATTGGGTTTAATATCGATTGTCCATTCGACCACTCCCTATTCGCCCCTGATCTAACCCCTATTTACGAGCTATGCCACTCCAGAAAATCTATAAATAGAGCCTTCATTTCTCATGAGAGGGGGGAAGCAAGAAGAAAAGAGGAAAATAGAATGAAGAGGAGAAGGAAGAGAAGGGAGAAACTCCTCCTCGACCACAGCCGGAACCTCACCGAACCACCGCAGGAGCCTCGCCGGACCACCACCGGAGCTTCGCCGGACCACCACCTGAGATCCTCACCCTCATCGGACCACTGGCGGAACTTCATCGGACCACCGCCGGAGCCTCGCCGGACCACCGCCAGAGCTTCGCCGCATCACCACCTTAAGGCCCGACGTTCTAGCCCAACATTCTGGCCCGACGTTCTGCTGAAGGCCCGACACTCTGCTCAAGGCCTGACATTTTGCTCAAGTCCCGACATTCTCCTAAAGGCCCGACGTTCTGGCCCGACATTATGGCCCGACGTTCTGCTGAAGGCCTGACGCTCTCCTTAAGGCCCAACATTCTGCTGAAGGCCCGACGCTCTGCTCAAGGCCCGACATTCTGCTTAAGGTCCGACGTTCTGCTGAAGGCCCGACGCTCTGCTCAAGGCCCAACATTCTGCTCAAGACCCGACGCTCTGCTCAAGGACCGACGCTCTGCTCAAGACCCGACGCTCTGCTCAAAGCCCGACGCTCTACTCAAGGCCCAACATTCTGCTCGAGGCCCGACGTTCTGCTGAAGGCCCAACGTTCTGCTCAAGACCAGAAGTTCTGTTCAAGGCCAGACTACCAACTAACACTCGAACTTCCAGCTTACACCTGGTTTAACACTAGACTCCTATCGAACAGTTACTAGTTGTAATCTGATCGCCCTTAGAGGCGATTCAGTCATTTGTAACCGACTCAAATTCTAGTGGAATCATTTTCAACTGGGCTAGGCCCCGTGGTTTTTCCCCCTTTTTAGGTGTTTTCCACGTAAAAACTCTGGTGTCTCTTTTGAATGCTACGCCCTCTCACTTATCTAATTGTGTGCTGGATCTTCGTACAATGCTAAGACATTAAACTATATATTTCTCTACCGCCGCGAATATTCTAGGACTGAACACTATTGAATAGCAAAATTTTTACTAAGCATCATTAGCAATATCATAAGTTGATTAAAGATGTTTTAAAACTAGGTTGAAGGGCGATAAACTCTCAGATTAACTAATCTCCCGCTTAACGGGTCATTTGTGGAGAAATGGTTCAATTTTGTCATGGCTCAAATATTTTTTTAAAAAAATATTTTTATTATTTATTTTATTCAATATTAAATAGTAAGTTATTCATGTTTTACATAAAATTTAAAATTATTCATTGATCAACTTATGTTAGGCTTTTTTAAAGAAAATACGACTTAAATCAGGAAAGTTAGTTTTTTTAAGTACAAAATATTTGAAGCGTATCTTATAAATTCGTAAATTCTCATTTTTAAAATTATGCAAATTTTGTAATAAGTTTGAAATAACTAATAAAGAAAAAATAACATCATTTAATTTCCTAAAATTAAAATAATTATTAATTAATTAATTAATTAATTCAAAATAACTACTAAAGAAAAAATAACGTCATATAAACGGATGATTAGGTAATCTGAGAGTTTACAGTTCATTAACCTAGTTTTAAATTTTTTTAATGCGTCCTTAATCAATTAATGACATTACTAATGATGCTTAATGAAAATATGGGTATTCAATAGAATTAGTCAAATTATTTGGTGTATTCATGATTAGCCAAACAGTTTATCTAATTTTATAGAAAACGTTAAATAGTTTGGCTTTTTTAAAATTAGTCAAACTATTTGGCATTTTCAATGAAAAATCAAAATAGTTGCTTCTTTTTAAAATTTTATAAAATTTTGATCCTTCACATAATTTAAACTTTAGCCATGCTTCTTCTTAAAATTTATTTATCAGAAGATAGCGCACCAACTGAACAAAAAACATCTCTGACAAAGCCAAATTTTAAGGAACAGAAGATTATTTAAATTTAACAGTAGAAGCATGAATATGTTAAAATTAAAAAAGAGCGAAGTTGTCAAAATGTATAGTCATCCAACGAATATGTTAGAATAATTGGAGCATTCTAAGGAATGCGCCAAATGTTTCAGCGTATTTTTTTAAGCGTCCACTTCTACGCACAAATGGAAGAATGATTGGAAGAATGAAATTTTTAAAATTTACGATTGAATATTTTGAATTTTTTTTTAATATTTCTTTTTTCATTGCAGATTATTATTTTTTTTCCAAATTATTTTCTAATGCATAGATATGTTTTAACTATAATTTATCAAACGAAATGATGTACGATCAAATAATTTAAAATAGCTTAAATTATTTTTCTTTCTATAAAAAATTTGTTTAAAATTATGAAACGATATGATGTACCATCAAATAATTTAAATTTGTAATAAATAAAACATTTTTTCATTTTAACTTTATCATATTGCTAAATATAATAAGTGAAAAGAAAAATTATGAGAATGGCTTACTGAAATCAAATAGGATAGAAACTAAAAAATTACGAACAACATAAATAAGCATAAATTCATGAAAATGATTGCTGAATAAAATAACAACATGAAAGGCCTATTAATTGTGGCAAAAAAGCAAAAATATTGTCATTACATATTGCCCATTACTTGGCTTAAAGTTGGATAGCATGTGAATTTCTCTCCTAACTCATTTTGGCTATATTGACAGTCTTTATATTCAGAAACTCATTTTTCTTTGACCAAAGATAGTATTCAGCTTATGATATGATTCACATAGAAATGCATATGACAAAGTATGCCATCTAATATAAAGAACATAGTGATACAACGTAGTTATTGGTTTTTCAATATTGACCTAAACAGAATCATCTTGTTTGCGTTCGATTTCACCAATATTTAAGATGAAACACAACCTGCAACCTAGCTGATAACACA
>NW_021318517.1:124472-129709 GCF_001605985.2 Dendrobium catenatum
TTAAACCGCATTAATTATCACAGCCGTTGATCTTTCGATAAATTGAGATGGTTCCTTCCATCAGTAACCATGTCCTCATCTGCTTCTTCCTCAACCTTTTTCTTTTGGTTAGGGATTTTGATCTCTGCCTTTATAATTTCTATCACTGTTCAGCTCTCAGCGCATAGAAAATATACATAATTGCTAAGCATCTATTAATTGCAACATGATATGTTATATATTTCCTTAAATCGACTTCAAGCAAGTTACTCAGTAGAAGGAAGAAGGTTAACTGGGGCTTTCAGAACGCCCGGATTTGTAAGTTGCATTCAAAACTGAAGTGACTTCCCGGATTCTGCAACTAGATATGCACATTTATGTGATAGTCTGTCACTTCTAAATAGATGGTTGCAAATCTAATTCCTGAAAAAGGGTCGGACGATTCTCACTGTAGAAATTTAAAAAATAAAAACGTTCTCCTCCTCTGGAGAAAATTCCATGGTTCAGCTGAACTTGCAATTAATGCTTTTTGTTGTTTCAACTGCTGTTTTTTTATCAGACTTGGTAAAAATATACTTGTACAGCTACTCGAAGCCACCATCTTTTCTAATTCCAGTAGATTTAGGATTTAGGGAGTCTGATATCTGCCTTTCTAATTTCTAGTATTGTTTAGTGTGCTTTCTTGATTCTTAACACCAATTCTGTATGATCTTTATAGTTTATGTTTTTTGTTTATACTTTTTCCTTGCAGATTGCTTGGAAAAAGTGTGGAAGATGGGTGATGATCTTGGAGTTTTTCAGATCCAGCAAGATCGTGTGACATCTACTAATGTGACTTGAGGATCATACTTTCTGTTTTGTCCAGATTCACGTTAATGTTACAAGATCTAATTTGATTTGTGTATTATAGAAAAACATATATAGTTGATATATGTGTCAATGTTGGTGATGCAAGGAATCTTGGATTGAGGCAGGAGAGTGTTATATTGTTTACAGGTTCTTGATAGTTTGTAATCCCGGCCTTTGCCATGTTGGGTGCACTCGCATGGCAGGCCAACTATCTTTAATTAAATTATTTTTTTTGTGGGTGTGGGAGATAGTACGGGGTGATTCTGCACCCTAGGTTCTCCTGTGTGCATCGTCTCTTGGTTGTACTGTGTTATATGTCTGCTTCACATGTTCCTACTACCTTGAGCTCATTTACCGGATGCGACGATATGTTTTCACATCGCGAGGTATACAAGCAATAGATATCTAGTTTGAATTAATGCTATTTTCAAAGTTTCGTCGTTTATCAGGGTATACCATCGCTCTATAATAATCAAAAGATATATACGAGCCAACTAAAACTATCTCAAAGACAGTTTTTACTTCTGAAGAGGTATTATTTATCCAACTATTTTTTTATTACTGATATTTAATCGATTTTTAAATGGATTAATGTAATATTGCTCTATGAATGAACCAATTTAGAAGAACAAGTTTTATTGCAATCTTAAATGACTTTTTTTCTACGATGGATTTGAAAATGGTTGTGAACTTAATATCAATTTTTTTATTAATATTATTTTTTTTTTAACTTTAGTTTGCATGAATCCTAATTTTTATTGCAAAGTTCCTAAAGATAATATTGCCAAACTTCTTAAATTTATTGAGTCCCCCTTTGAGTAAAAAATCAGCCGCGTTGATGTTTAGCGAGTAGGCATGAATGCTACCTAAGAACATCTTTTACACCAAACTGCACTAAAAGATTTACTAGATACTATCGATCTATATTTTTAACACAGATTATTGCGTATGTATACTTTATGTTTTTTAGCAAAAAGTCTTGTGCTCTCCGAGCGCTCAAGACGTTCTGGCAATAGCGGCAACTGCTTACGGAAGAATTTGGTTGGAGATGGCTGCTTTAATATTGTTTGCTAACTTTTTTTTTAATTAGCCTAACTGAATACTCTCTACTTTATCTAATTTTGTATGATGGTTGTCTACATTGTGTGATCTATATGGTTGTTTTAGCGGTTATTATGCTACTCGTCTTAGCTCTCTCATATTTTTGCATAAGGGGGAGTTACTTCGGATGAATGTATATTGTAATTTCTGCAACTGTTTAATGTTTGAAGTTTGATGAAGTAAGAATGTGTAAATTAACAGTAGGGGTTGTCACTTTCTTATAAGCATACGTATTCAGCACTAGATTTTCTCTTGTTGGCCCAACTTGCGATGGATCGGAAGCTCGACAGCTTGTTGTGGCTCGGAAGCTCCGAATGCATCGGCAACTTCTGGCGGCTCGGAAGCTAGGGAACTCGGAATGGGTCGACAACTTTTGGCGTCTCAGAAGCTCGGACACTCATAATGCATCAACAACTTGTGGTGGCTCGGGAGCTCGGAATGCATCTAGTGGCGGCTAGCTTGAAGACAATGGAGCATACAATTACGCTTGGATTTTGTTTTGTTGCTCATCATCAAGGAAACTAAGTTAAGTTTTATTTATTTCCTTCTTTATATTATATGGTTAATTTATTTGCACTGTTACATATATTTTTTAGTAGTTCGTTCATTGATTTTTAATTTGTGCCCAGAAACTTGGAATGGATCGAGAACTTGTTGCGGCTCGAAAGCTAGGGAACTTGGAATGGATCGAGAACTTGTTGCGGCTCAGAAGCTAAGGAACTTGGAATGCATTAACAACTTGGGGTGTCTCGCAAGCTCGAAAACTCGGAACGCATCTAGTGGTGGCCCGTTACAACACAATATTTAGCTTGAATACAGTGGAGCATACATGGATTTTATTTTGTTTAGGGTTTAGTCAAGGAAACTAAGTGAAGTTTTATCTATTTACTTCAATCACATGGTTAATTTATTTGCACTGTTAAGTATGTTTATTAGTAGTTCGTTCAATGTTATTAGTTGTTCGTTCAATGCTTTTTAGTTTGTGCCCACAAGATTACTAGAAGCTGCTCTGTTATAAATAATGTTTCTATTGATTTTTTTTCCTCATTTCGTTAATATTATTCCTTAGTTCAGTTTGACAGATCAGGACTTTCATTTCTCTTTCAATAATATCTTTTTGAAGTATATATTTATGTTTTGCACTGTTGCTGCAAAAGGGTCGTTAAATTGCTTAAATTTTAAATTGAGTCTTTTTAAACCCTTTTTTATTAAAGTGTGTATCTTTTAATCTTGCTGCAATCTATGATTGTGTATTTTTTAAATTTGTCTTCCAAATCAAGTGGCTCCGTTTCATGCTCACCAGGAGAGATCATTACGTGCGGAGTGTCCAATTTTTAAAGCCAAGTAAACAAATCTATCAAGAGTCCACACATATACTAATCTCTCTTGCCAGGCTTTATAATGGCCTATCATTCATACTCTAGCTAACAATTTTTTTAAATGAATAACGACTGCCACGTTACTATGTTAGAAGCATGCATGAAATGAAATAATCGGTTAAAATAGTAAAAATGTTTTTAAGATTAAACATGAAAGCAACAAAATTTTGTGCAAAATTGGTAAATGTAATGAAATATAAGGGATAAATTAAATCGATTTAGTGTTTTTTATTGAGCATATTTTGTTTTTAAATTACTTGGTGCTATTATTTTTGATGCATTGTTGATTGTGTGTTAGCTAATGTTTATTATTCTCTAATTTTAGATGTTAGTATATGACACTATGAATGTTTCATTCAAATTTAGGCTTCATTTGGGATGATTTTCTTTTTGCTTCTTAAAGTAGCTTTCTAGTACAAAAAATTTTATTCTTGTACTAAAAAACTGTTTCAAGAAGCAGAAAGAAAGCCGTCACAAACAAAGCCTTAGCATTGAAATTGTGATGAACTTGGTCTTTAAGCTCTAAATGGAAAGAGTCCTCAAAATTTTGTTGGCAGTTTCCATTCGGAAATTTAGGAGGATGGTGGTTCGATTCCACCAGAACCACTGTTTATTATGAACCATCAAGATCACTGTATAATGTAAGGTTAGAAGAATATATTGTAGCATTAACTGAATTTTGTCTTCTAACAAAGCTCTACAGTTAGCATAAAGGTAAGTGAGCAAATATTATAAAATTATATCTAATTAGCTTGTGCTAAAGCATCATTAAGTAAATTCAAATTAGTTCAGTGTCGGAGTAATCTATATTTAAGTCTCATTTATATAATGACTTATCAAAATAAGTATAATTTTTTTAAGGGTCCGGAGCATTGTTGTGTTAGGGGTCGTGGCCCTGGTGTGCATTTGCGCAATCTGTAAGGCATGGGGTTGACGCACATAGTCACTCCAAAGGGCATGAGAGATACATGCAGAGTAGTTATTATGGAAGGCGATAACCGTCTAGTGGAGGAAGTTTGCGAGGTGGAGGCAATTGGCGGGGAAGGCGAGCGGGCTGCTCTTTATGGACAGCTGATATATTTTCTTATTTTGGTAGAATCGAAACAAGGTAGAGATTATTTATAATAATCCAATTTTAGGTAGGTTGTATCTTAGGCACATTTATATTAGTAGGTTCATTATTGTAAGACTGATTTTAGGCCATGAATACAAGAATGATTTAGCTCCTCTCTCTCTCTCTCTCAAGAGGAGCTTCATTTTCATCCCAAGAATCTTATATATATGCATGTGTTCGTGCATCTTTAGATTTAAATAATATTAATCTTAAATTTTAAGGTTTGATTATAATCGAGCAATTCTATTGGTGGATATTCTAATTTTGTAGGAAGCATATCACGATTAGGAAATGACAATCTTCACTGTCGTGTTAATGTTCTTTAACTCATTTCCTTACTATCTTTTTATGCGTATAAAGTAACCCTATTGACAATTTTTTATCAAGAATTTTGCATATAAAGGTTGGCCTAATGCTTTCCTTTTTCTTTTTCTTTTTTATAAAAGCTTGCATTGAAAATGTGTTTTTTTTCCCTATTTGCATTAATGAGTCTCTCTAAGGTTCTTTTGAAGATTTTTTCAACTCTTATACCGGCTTAAGGTAAGAATGACCGTTATCTCCATATTTATTTTGCATTGCAATTGATGGTCTTATCTAGTGTAGGTTTGGATAATGTTTATTTAGGCATTACCATAGGCAATTTTCATATCTCTCATCTTGTCTATGCTGATAATCTCATTGCAAGCCACATCATTCAATCTGCAATCCCTAAAGTGAACCACATGATTCAAGCATATAATTGCACCCTTATTTGGAGATTTTTCAACACTAACAATCTACTTTCTTGCTGGTGGAAACAAAAATATCTTTCATTA
>NW_021318517.1:130727-139005 GCF_001605985.2 Dendrobium catenatum
ATCCCACCAGTTCTAAACTTAAACCACCGTGACCCGCCCAATTTGTTCTCCACGTGGTGAACTGGAGAACATTAAGCCACGTGGAAGGCAGTACTCCAAACACCATTATTTTGTTAATTCGCTGCCTGTTACCAGGACAAACATTGGCGGGGATTCATCATGGTCGTAGAACTTAAAGTGCATTATCACAGCCGTTGATCTTTCAATAAATTGAGATGGTTTTCGCCATCAGTAACCGCATGGTCCGCATCCTCTGCTGCTTCTTCCCCAACCTTTTTCTTTTGGTTTCTGAACTCTGCCTTTCTAATTTCTAGTTCTGCTGAGTGTGCTTTCTTGATTCTTTACACGAGATAGATTGAGCTGGCACTGCAACTCGCCTGCGCAAGTTTCTAACAACTGTAAATGCGACGGAGGCGGTCCCGGCGACCATTTATCCTGCTCTGATAGTGATAATGGAGTTGAAGATGAAGAAGGGAGCTTCGAAGCCTGCTTTCTTATGCTCATTACCAGCAGATCTGCATTCAAATCAGCGAAGCAGAGAAGATGGTTGAAGAGTGAAGTAGAAAGAAGAGAAGAGGAGATCGAGGGTTTCCGGCTTTCTGCTGCGCTTCTTTATTTTTTCCAGCAACACTTTAGGTTTCTTTAGATGTATTCGTTTATGCCCTTCTCTTATTTTTAAAATTACTTTTTTACCATTAGCGAGGAAGAGATATTATATAAACAGATATCTTGAAATAAACATAGGAATTATTTCTAGCTCTTTTTTCATTAATTAAACGAAATACAAATCTCATATAATCATATTTATATCAAACTTTTTATGGTTTATGTTTTTTGTTTATACTTTTTTCCTTGCAGATTAATTGCTTGGGAAAAGTGTGAAAAATCGGAATTTATGTGCGGTCGCTGTGATGATCTTGGAATTTTGCAGATCCACCGAGATTGTGTGACATCTATTAACGAGATTTGAGGATCATGAATGATTTGGATGATCCTTTCTGTTTAGTCTAGATTCAGGTTAATGGTATAAGATCAAAGTTGATTTGTGTATTATAGAGAAACGTGTATAGTTGATCTATATGTCAATGTTAGTGATGCAAGGAAGCTTGGATGGAGGCATGAGAGTGATGTTCTATTGTTTACAAATGTTTGATAGTTTGTCATCCCGGCCTTTGCCATGTTGGGTGCGCTCGCATGGCAGGTCAACTATCTTTAATAAAATTATTTTTTTTGTGGGGGTGGGAGATCGTACGGGGTGATTTTGCACCCTGGGTTCTCCCGTGCGCATCGTCTCTTGGTTGTTCTGTGTTATATGTCTGCTTTACATTTTCCTACTACCTTGAGCTCATTTATCTGATGCGACGACATGATTTTAACATCGCGAGGTATAACCAATATATATCTAGTTTGAATTAATGCTATTATGAAACAATCAAACGGTATATACGAATCAGTTAAAACTATCTCGAAGACATAGTTTACTTCTGGAGATGTATTATTTATACAACTATTTTTTTATGAATGCTATTTAATCGATTTTGAAGCGTATTAATGTAATACTGCTCTATTACATTCTTTATTTATTTCCGTGTAGCTTAACACCTCAAATATTATTATTTTTTTCTTTTCTGCTCTTTCAATTTAAGAAGATTATGTCCTCGATGAGCCAATTTAGAAGAACACATATATTTAAAATCTTTAATGACTTTTTTGCTACGACTGATTTAAAAATAGTTGTGAACTTTAATTTCCAAATTATTAATAATATAATTTAAAATCCAAATTATTAATAATATACTTTTAAAAAAAAAATTATTTTGCATGAACGAAGATTTTAATTGCAAATTTTCTAAAGATGTTAATATCCATTTTTTTTATCAATACACTGGCAGAACTTAAATTTACTAAATCTGCCGCATTTTTGTTAATCAAGTAGGGCATGAATTCTACCTAAGAATATCTTTACTCCACTGCAATAAAATATTTAATGGATTCGATCTATCTATATTTTTAACACAGAATATTGTGTATGTATTATTTATGTTTTTCAGCAAAAAGTCATGCGCTCTCCGAGCGCTCAAGACGTTAGAGCGATAGCGGGTAAACGCTTACGAAAGAATGTTTTGTTGGAGAAGGCTGCTTTATTATTGTTTCTATATTAACATATTACTCAAAATTGATGATCCACATATTCCAAAGCATGGATGATTTCTAACTTTTTTTTTATTATTCTAACCAAATACTCTCTACTTTATCTAATTTTGTATGATGGCTGTCTACATTGTGTGATCTATATGTTTGTTTCAGCGGCTATTGTACTGCTGGTCTTAGCTCTCTGATCTTTTTGCATAATGGGGAGTTTCTTTGGATCAATGTATATTGTAATTTCTGCAACTGTTTAATGTTTGAAGTTTGATGATGGAACTGAGCTTTTTTCCATTTTATTTTGTGAGAATGTGTAAATTAACATTAGGAGTTGTCATTTTCTTATAAGAACACAATTCAGCATTGGATTTTCTATTGTTGGCTCAACTTGCGATGGCTCACAAGCTCGACAACTTGTTGTGGCTCGAAAGCTAGGAAATTTGGAATGGATCGACAACTTGTTGCAGCTCGGAAGCTAGAGAACACGGAATGCATCGGATTCTCTAGGGTCAAGGATGGTCTTGATGATCTAGCTCTTGATATCCCGAATGCCGTGGAGAAGTACATATCTTTCTACAGTTCTTTGGCGCCCTTAGCAATTGAGATGGTTCTCTCCATCAGTAACCTCTCGTCCTCTTCTACAGCAGTGCATATCACCTTTCAATAAGAGCACAGGTTGATATGGCCGGCCACAAGAAGATTTCATTAGCTGAAGTGGCTGCACGGATTGATCCTGGCAGCAGGGAGATTGCTGCTATTGCTCGAAAGGCTCCATCAGTGGCATCAGCTCGCTCAATTGGCATATACCCGAGCTGCTTGCCGGTCGAAACTTGGACAATGTGAAACGGCCATTGAAGATTGCAATGTTGTTCTTACCAAGTATAGCAAGGCTCGGCTAAGGAGACTTGAGGATCATGTATGGGTTGGTGGATGATGCTTTCTGTTTTAATGGTATAAGATCTATATGTCAATGTTGGTGATGTTCTATTGTTTACAGATGTTTGATAGTTTGTAATCCCGGCCTTTGCCATGTTGGGTGCGCTCGCATGGCAGGTCAACTATCTTTAATAAAATTTATTTTTGTGTGGGAGTGGGAGATCGTACGGGGTGATTTTGCACCCTGGGTTCTCCCACGTGCATCGTCTCTTGGTTTTACTGGATTATATGCTTCGCATGTTCCTACTCCTGTGAGCTCATTTATCGGATGCGACGACATAATTTTCACATCGCAAGGTATACAACCAATAGATTTCTAGTTTGGTTTACTGCTAATTTCAAAGGTATACCATCGCTCTATAACAAACATAAGGTATATACGAGCCAGTTAAAACTAGCTCAAAGACATAATTTACTTCTGAAGAGAGATTATTTTTCCAACTATTTTTTATTACTGATATTTAATCGATTTTTAAATGGATTAATGTAATATTGCTCTATGAATGAGTCAATTAGAAGAAACGAATTTTACTGCAATCTTAAATGACTTTTTTGCTAGATGGATTTTAAAAAACTTTATTTTGCATAAATCCTAATTTTTATTGCAAAGTTCCTGAATATATCGTTTTTGTCAATAAACTGGCCGAACTTCTTAAATTTATTGAGTCCCCCTTTTAGTAAAAAATCAGCCGCATCCTTTTTAAGCGAGTAGGGCATGAATGCTACTTAAGAACATTTTTTACACCAAACTGTAATCAAAGATTTACTGGATACTATCGATCTATATTTTTATAACACAGATTATTGTGTATGTATTCTTTATGTTTTTAAGCAAAAAAGTCGTGTGCTCTCCGAGCGCTCAAGACGTTCGGGCCATAGCGGGAACTTCTTACGGAGGAATGTTTGGTTGGAAATGGCTGTTTTAATATTATTTTTATATTAGCATAATACTGAAAATTGATGATCTATATTCAAAAGCATGGATGATTGCTAACTTTTTTTTTTTAAATTATCTAACCGATTACTCTCTACTTTATCTAATTTTGTATGATGGTTGTCTACATTGTGTGATCTATGTGGCTGTTTCAGCGGTTATTGTATTGCTCGTCTTAGCTCTGGATCTTTTTGCAAAAGGGGGAGTTTTTTCGGATCAAATTAACATTAGGGGTTGTCACTTTCTTATAAGCATACAATTTAGCACTTAATTTTCTCTTGTTGGCCCAACTTGCTATGGCTCGGAAGCTCGACAACTTGTTGTGGATTGAAGCTAGGAAACTTGGAATGAATCGACAACTTGTTGCGGCTTGGAAGCTAGGGAACTCGGAATGCAGACAACTTTTGGCGACTCGGAAGCTCGGAAACTTGGAATTCTTAAACAACTTGTGGTGGCTTGGAAACTCGGAATGCATCTAGTGGCGACCCCATACAACACAATGTTTTGCTTGAAGACAATGGAGCATACGATTATGCTTGAATTTTGTTTGTTGCTCATCATCAAGGAAACTAAGTTAAGTTTTATTTATTTCATTATTTCTATTGTATGGTTAATTTATTTGCACTATTACATATGTTTATTAGTAGTTCGTTCATTGTTTTTTAATTTGTGCCCAAAAAATTAGATTGCATCGACAACTTGTTGCGGCTCGGAAGCTAGGAACTTGGATTGCATCGACAACTTGTTGAGGTGAAAACGGGTCGGGTTCGGGTTGACCCGTTTATATACGGGTCGGGTCGGGTTCGACCCGAACCCGACGGGTTGACCCGAATTGACACCCCTAATATTTAGCTTGAAGACATTGGAGCATGCATGGATTTTATTTTGTTGCTCATCATCAAGGAAACTAATTTAAGTTTTACTTATTTCTTCCTTTCTATCATATGGTTAATTTTTTTTTGCACTGTTATGTATGTTTATTAGCAGTTCCTTCATTGCTTTTTAATTAGTGCCCATAAACTTACTGGAAGCTGCTTTGGCAGGAATAATTCTTATTGTTTTCTTCGGCTCATTATTGTTTTTTCTTAATTGTTTAGTGTTATTCAGGAATTCATTTCTCTTTCGATATTATGCTATTGAAATATTTATTTGTGTTTTACTGCAGAAATATCATTAAATTGCTTGATTTAAATTTGGGTATTTTTACTATTTTAACCCTTTTTAAAAAAATAAATGCAAATTTTTGTAAGGAAGCGTTCTAAGTGGTTCTCACATAACAATGGACTCAAATCAAGGATATGCCTATCTAAATGCTTACTTGTTTGAAAGTATTCTTTTCTAAACATTTTATATATTTGTGTAATTTTCGTAAATTTTCATTTAAAGTATTTATTATATACCATGCGTATCTTGGCAGGATGTTAATGGTTGTGAATTATTCGCAAAGATTTGAGTGGTTGTAGATGCTCTAGGAATTGAAAATAGTTCTTCATATTAAGTGTTCCTGGCCATGAAATGAACTATTTTAGTGTTTTAAGTTATTATAATTTATTAAAAATGCGCATCTTTTAATTTTGGTACAATCTATGATCTATGTTTTTTTGAAATTAATTTGCCATCCAAATCAAGATGGCTCTGTTTCATGCTCATATTCTTGCCGGAGAGATCATTACGTGGGGAGAGATTCCGGGCAATGTAATCAAACATATATAGAGTCCGCACGCACTAATCTCTCTTGGAATAATATTTTTTAAATGAATTATTCATGTCACGTTACTATGTTAGATGCGTGCATGCAATGAAATAATTGGTTAAAATGGTAATAATGTTTTAATTTATTTAAAATTAAAACATGCATGCAACGAAATTTTGTTCAGATTAGATAAATGTAAGGGGATAAATTAATCGATTTAATATTTTTTTTGTTATAATTGGTTAATATTATTGCGCTGATATTGTTTTTAAATTATTTGGTGTTGTTATTTTTGATGCATTGCTGGTTGCGCGATGGCTTATGGTTATTATTTTGTAATTGTAGATGGCCGTGTGGGGAAGTTGTTCTATGTGGATGTTGAATGCAATCTATTATCTGAAGATAAATTACAATGTGTCAAATTTGTAATAACGAGCTTGAAATAGAGCACGGTACTAAGCCGTGGTACATAGGGGGTGATGTGGCGCATTCTGGTTGGTCATTGAATGAATTTTGGCGCCTATGTAGAATAATTTCTCATTTGTGTGATACGGAGGGCAGAAAATGGAAAATCTACTTTGAATGTTTTATTGAGAATTAATATTTTCTTTGGCTAAAAATTGATACATTTTACAAATAATAGTGTTCAAACATTATCCTAATAATAATTTAAGCTGCATCACTTTTAAAAAAAAAATAAAAATGTCATAAAAACAAATCACCTTTTTTCTCTTCTCAGGGCAAGTGATCTTCCCAAGCGGCGAAGCCATGTTCAACTACACGTGATCTTTCTCTCTAGTAGCTGCGATCTCAAGGAGAAAGGAAAGACTTTCTCAAACGAGCTGTAACATGGAAAGCAAGGAGGAAGGAAAAGGAATAGAGAAAGAAGAAAATTTTTGTTTGTGAAGGGATTGAAACTGGTTTCAAAAGGCATTTGAATTGGTGTTAGTATGAGGAGTTTTTGTTTGTGAAGGGATTGAAACCGGGTTGCAATTTAGCATCATACCTACGGATTTAGATGGTCTACGGATAACTAAGGTTTGACAAAATTAGAGTAATAACAAAAATCTATAAAAATTTTATGCGCTATTGATAAGTTTTTTCTTTAAATATTAGGTATCCATTACTCAACAAGTGTATACAACAAGTTTGGATGCTCTACCTCTACAATGTCAAGATGGGAGGGAGATTTGGAGGGCAAGAGTACCACTTATCAGTTGGAAGCATGGCGAGTGACAACTACCAGACCGTGTCATGAGACAGTTTGGAGGAGCACTATCCACCGATATTGAACCTATGAACTAAAGTTTTAGGCAGATTGATGGTTGTGGTAGAGCAGATTTGGACTGGATCACACAATATCGTGACTACCTCCAGCTATGGGAGGAGAGGAGGGTATATGTGGTTCCCATTACTCCACCAAAAGGTATAGATAATCGGGAGTTAGGTGCTTACCTTCAGTGGTATAAATCTTGGGATTCAATCTATCTATTACAGTCACAAATTAAGGGATCGAGCCTCAAATGACTTTCTTCTCAAAATCATCAGACAAAAGATTAGTTGTAGCGTGATGAATTATAATAAGTATTTTATGTCTCATTTTATTACAAAACCAATTTATTTAATTTATTACTAATGAAGCACTCATTACTCTATAGGTCGACTACTACATAGAGTCTACTGCGATAATGGAGCCACTTGCTAGGCGGAAGGAAAAAATGCTAGTTCGTTGTAGTTGGTTGTTGACCAAGTCGCTGAACTTTCTGCCACAGTTTAATGATCATTTTATATTGATTACACAACTTTTGATACAGTGATGGAGGAGTCAACCAAAACTAGGGAATGTGGAGTAGGTTTTTACATAGCTCAAGGTCCTAGACGATCAACCTCAGATGCTCCATCCCGGTTGATAGGAAGCAACCACCGTCAGGCTGTCAATAGTGATCTGCCACGACTTTCCATATATACGCCGTTCATCGGTTATGACATCACTAGCACTAGACCTTCCTGTCGATATTTAATCCCATACGATGGACATGTTAGTGAACTAGCAGATGCAAATTTCAGCACGTAGTCCCAATAGTCTACTGTGGACCTCCGAAAGGACACCGGCGGCTGCAGAGTGCAGAGGGTATTCGACCACTCTACCCTGAGGGATAGAGACGATATAGCGAGTCTCCATGCTCCTCACAAACGGGCCAATGGGAGGGCAGATTGGATTTTAAATTGTGTTTTGGACTAACCCTTAGGATAACATGCAGGGAGTACATAAATAAATAAACACACAAATTCCTATGATCTAGGAGGGCCTAAACTAAGTGCTCGTGCGTTCTACACATGCAAAAGATGATAAAAATAAGAATTAAATGCGCTTTATAATGCGATTAATGGATGATTGGAACCCAATCACCCACTAATGCACCCCCATGAATGCTATCCACATGTATAGTCTATGTTTAAAATTTCACAAGTGGATCACTTAAAAATTAGGGATTTAATAATATATAGGATTTTAAAATTACTTAAAATACACACACACACACACACACACACACACACACACACACACA
>NW_021318517.1:139105-199817 GCF_001605985.2 Dendrobium catenatum
TACTCATCGATCTTAATTTAAGTTCATATTCACATTAGAAAATGTCCCCTTGGCAATCAATGCTTCTCAAAGATCGCCATTAGCTGTGATCGAATCCAGCTAACACATCACCGTGTGATGAATACTGTTCTCTTAAATAGAGGCTCTGAGTAAACAGCATTGTTAGAACAAGGGCGATGACAATCAATTAAAGACTTTTCATTCAACTCATCTATACCAAACGGGACACATTAATGAATCATAGAGATTACTCGCATTTGGCTATTGTAGAATCACAAGAGCGCCCATCATAAACACAGGGAGGCGGGCCTAAGGGGGGTTGATCACCCACAGAAACACACATCTATAGAAACGGAACAACTAAACTACACCAACTTCCTATGATAAGTACAATTAGGGGACTAATCATCCAGCCATTCAAGCTCCTTAGGACAGCATCACCATAAATGGACACAAGAATGAAAAAGTATTAAAGTTTTTATAACAAGCTTCTTGTTGATTTAAAATAATTCTAGCGACTCAACGGATAGATTGAAATCCTCAAACATTTCTTCTTAAATAAGCTAATGTTGACCTCTGTTATAATACCAGGAAGTAAAAATGAAATATAATATCTGCTATAAATCTTTCTGCCAATCCCTGATTATCCTGCTGGTGAACTCGGACGTTCGAACCAATCAAATCCGCAAAATCCGCACGTTCGGTCGCTTGCTCCTTGTTTCCTGCCCAAATCCCGTTCCAGCTGGATGTCCTCGCGTCTTAAAAACCAGATGAAAGGGCTTCAGCTCTCACACAAAGCTCATACTTCTCTACCTCCCTTTCTTCGGGCTCTTGCGTCAGCTAACTCGACTCGCTCCACTAGCGACGGACATTCCAATCCAGCTGGATGGAAGTTCGAACGTTTCCTGTCCGAGCAACATCGGACTCGCTGTGTAAAGGAAGCTTTCTCCATCGTGCGCCTTCTTTCGGAGGTCCGTCGCGGTATTAATTCGGTCGACTTCGTACTACACCCGATTTCCCTGCTGCGGACCAAGTCCGACGTTTGGTCAGTGGGTCAACGGGATGATGGCTCGCCGAACCCGTCTCCACCTCCTCTGTCCGACCCATCCCGCATCGATCGACGGCTTTTCCCCAGTCGGATGCGGAAGCAACGCGATTACCGTTAGCTGCAGGCTGTTGTGAAGATAACTTTCTCCCTTCCGTGCATCCATTCGCGTGTCTTCGGCTCTTCTGGCTGTGACCGCCCGACACACCTCTCGCTAAAGATCGGACCCTAAGTTACAGCTTTGATCGGGAACCTGAGGAGCAATGAGCTCGCCGACAGTTGAAGGGGATAACTTTCTCCCCTGCGGTCCGCTCTGTTGCTCGCCAAATCGGTTAATCAGCAAGCCAGAAAAGGAGATAGAAAGGCGAGAGATTTTTGTTTTCTAAATTAATTAAATATATTAGTTATAGTTAATCTAATACTTATTATCTAATAAATATATAATATATACTAATTATAATTAATATTAATTAAAGTATTAATTATTATTATAATTTTAATCTCCTTAATAGTATAGATTTTAATATGTTAATTGATAATTAAATAGTTAAGCATATAATCTTTGATTATTAATTAATTATTTATTATTAATAGATATAATTAGATAACTTATTGTAATTAAATTATAATTAATAGGTATTTTATAATTAAATGATTATTACTTATTTCAAATGTTGCCTCTCCCTCGATCCTCGAACCGACTTCCTCGCGAGTGTATGAAGTCTAACTCAGTGAGTCAGTTTCGTTGTATGCGGCGGACCGGGAAAACCGCCTAATACACGCCTTTATGCGCGTGAGGTGTGGACGATGGGACCCTCGGTCCGCGCCACGACGAGGCGGGAATCACTAACTCTTACTTCGGTGTTCGATATGTCGCGCACCGGAAAAACGCCTGATATCACGCTTATATGCGCGATTGGTAGGTGGGCAGGATCCCGGTGCACCTACGACGATGAGGGCTATAATTCATTGCGCGTCATCATAGTACCCGGCGGGATCGGGGTGAAAGCTAAACCTGTGCATCTTAACCGCCACGTCGAAGCCCGCAAAGTAACGACCTAAGCTCAGATTCTCGACATCGTTGAGCGCTCTAGCATACCCGGAATAAAAACCCTATGCATGCCTTATGCGCATGGATAGGAGTTGGGACGCCGGGTCTGATGTTTACCGACGATGGCGAGCAATGTCGCCTTTAAACTTACTTCGGTTGATTGAATTTTAAATTTATCATAAATATAATATAAATATAAATATATAAATTATATTATTTTTAATTAAATTTATAGAAAATAGTTTAACTAATATTATATTATATTATAATTAATATATTAAAGCGTACAACTTTATTCCTTTAAATTATAGGATATTTATTTCTAAAAATTTATAATATATAACACTAATATTTTTAATTTAAAAATAATTTATAATAATTATTTAAATAAAAAAACTATTTTAAAATTAATTAAATATTATTAAAAGAATAAAAAATGACAGCGACAGCTCTCGGGCAGCTACTTGGCATGGCGGGATTGGGTCTGTGGTTTTGATGCAATCATTACCAATGATTGCACCGCCGCGCAATCATTACCAATGTTTGTTGTGGCACTGAATTCAATGCAGGCCACTAAACCATGTTAGACAAGCACGTGGACCGTCCGATCTCACGCGGTTTGAGATGGACGGTCCAGATCTTATCGAACCATTATCGTATCCGCGAGATCCGATTCTGCGGTCGATCTGAACTGCGGAACTGCTGGATCTTGACCGTTGATCACATGATCAACAGTCCTGATCATCCCTATTTAAAGGCGGATGGAACCTGAACCCTTAATTGATAAAACACTTTATTCTCGCGATTGGGTGCACCAAATCACGTGAAATTTAAACGTAGACTCTATACATGAAGAGTATTCATGGAGAAATAACTTTGCATTTTAAAATGCACTATATAAAAAGTTATGTTGCTCTAAGTGAGGTGACCTAGGTCTAGGGTTTTTAAACGATTTTATCGTTGGATCTTCAAACTCTTTGCACGGTTGAGCTTGTAGATTGTCATCGTACAAATCTCTAGTTAAAACCGCAACCAAACGAGCTCTGGATCGAACAGATTTGGACTAGGAACGATTTTGACCCCGGTTTGTCAGAAATCTTGTCGCCGGCGAGAGTTTGATGGGGGTTTTGACTTGGAAAGAGTGGGAAGAAGTTGGGGGAGTCCTCACACAAGATCTTTCAGCTTGGGAGGGCTCAAAGAGAGAGATTGCAAGATCCCCTCTAATGAACCCTAGAATCCCTATTTAAAGGCCCCAAGCTTATGATGGATGGTTGAGATCAAATCCCCAAAGAATTAGGAGGGAAATTAAGCTATATGGCTGGGATTTGGGTGGAGAGCTCAATATGAAGGATTTAATTCAATTAAAAAGCCTCAATTGAACTTAAATATGTCAAATTTGACCATGTAAGACTTGGGTTGACAAGGTCAAAGGCCAACTCAGTCAACATGATCAATTTGACCCAAGGGGGTCAAGGATTGGGCCTAAGAAAGTTTGTAATTGAATTGAATTTGATTTGGACCCATCTAGGCTAATTGGGTCAACCTGGGTTGACCTGGTCAACCAGGTTGACCTAGGATATGGGTCAGGGACCAATGGGTTGGGTCTGACCCACTGAGTCCAAAGAAGGTTGGCTCTGAGCTGAAGATGAAGTGGAAGAGATTTAAAACCAAGAATAGGAATTTGGGTCAATTTGGGTCTGGTTAACCAGGTTGACCCAAGGCTTGGGCTTGAGCTCAACAGACTCAATTTGACCCACAAAATTGGTTGGGATAGGTTTTGGGTCCTAGCTTGGTCAATTTGACCAGGTCAACCCTAATGACCCAGGGTTTGACAAAATTAGGGTCAACACCCACCACATATTCATTATTTCCTATGTCTATACTAGAGTTGATGTCATTAGTTGTCATAACGTCTTCCCCCACGCGGTATGATATAATGTTAATGAGGGGATATCCATCATAGCAAGGTACACAATATCACAACAGCCTGCCAAAGTTCATCAACAAGAGGAGGAAGTGTTAGTGGAGCCACAACTTCAAAGGAGATGGCGAAAGGCCCCAATTAAATATACTCTAAGGAGTGGGGCACTTCCCCGATATCGTTGGATGTAGCTTTGTGTTGTATTTTTTTCAAGATGTTTATGTCAAAATGTAGATGATTAATGTTGTATTTTATAATATGAGCTTTAGTTATTAATAAAATTTACATTAATGTTCCTATAAAATTATAAAAGCATAATAATGAATTACTATGTATATAACTATATTGATATTTACGTTTACTATAACCTAAGATCCAACATGTATTGCAAAGTGGACACAAAAGAATAATTATTTATTTTTTTATAAGTTGTCTAGTTTTTTTTACTGTCATTTAATATTATTTAATTTTTTTAATTTTCATGCTACTTAAGAAGGCGTTCGATAAGAAAGATTAACTTCCTCAGAGATTTTTCCTTAAGAATATTGTTTTGCATATCGCCTTTTGCACTGGTTTTCTGCATGGGTTAAATCTTTGCAAAGCTATTTCCTTAAGAATATTGTTTTGGAGGTTGTTTCTTATTATGATATTCTATTGTTTCTAGATAAAGATGATAAAATGTGTGCCCCTGCTCTATTTTACATCCGAAGAAATATTAGAGAGGTGTTGAATTCTTTTTCTTACTCCTTTTCTTTCATTAAGGTGGAAGGGAATGCTGTTGCGCAGGCTATGACTATTTTGGGTACTATGCTTAATAGTTTTAATGATCTCCCTCTTGTTCAACTATCTGTTCATGTTCAGGGTCTTGTTAGATTAGATCAAATTGGTTTAATTTTGGTGATTTTGTTATGTTTTGGTGGTTATGGTTCTTTTCTTCTATGGGGGTTGTTGTTTTGCTTCGTTATCCTGGTATTTTTGTTGTTTCTTCTAGCTGCGTGTGGTTCTACCCGTCGCTGGCCTGGATTATTTTGGTGGGTTCCAGGTTCACTAAACATTTTAATGTGTTCAGCCTGTTGCTTTCGGGTACCTGTTGTTGTTTATGCATTATCTGGGAGCTCTATTGCGGGTTGGACATTTTGTTGGAGCCGGGGAGTCTTAATTCTGCTTCTAGCTTTTGGTGTTGGAATTATTATTTGGTTGGTTGGTTGAACTCTCCGTATGTTGCCTTACAGACTTTGCTTGCTCTCCTCTCGGATGGGTGTTTGTATTTCATTCTCTGGAGGTCGTCTTACTACTGTCATAAAATGGTTTGCTGGTTATATCCTTGGGTTTTACTATTATACTGCTTTGTTTTGCTATTTTGGTGGGCTTTGTGTTGTTCTTGCAGGTTTTTTTGCAAGTTTTAAGGATTATAGGATTTTTTCTGGGAAGCATATCGTGCAAGCTCGTTTTCCTTTTCTTCCCTATTTTTGGGTGCTTGTGCTTTAGCACCGTAGAATGTACCTAGGTTGTCTTGTACTTTTGTGTAATAAGGACATTGTGCTCGTAGGTTTTTTGCCTTTTATTTTTGTAGCTCTTTTGAGCAACAGTGAGCGCGAGGACCTTTTAAGGACTTTATAATATTTATCTTTAATTAACGCGTAGGCCCCGCCATGAGTTTAATAAATAAATAAATAAATAACTTCCTCAAAGCTTCTAAAAATCTACCACTTTAACTACATTACTTAATAATGTACTCTTCCATTATAGATAATATCAAAAGCGAGTAAGTGATTATAGAGGGAAGCAGCCCCTAACATGAAAGTTTGGCTTTCCCTATAAATAAGATCCTCAAAGCTAAGGTAACATTAAGTTGAATATTTAGGTGTATTATGAATAGTTGGTTGGAAGACGAGTATGGAAGAAGATGATTGCTTACTATGGCACAAAAATATTGAAGTTAAAAAAATAAAGCAATATAAGGCTGGTAGTGAACCTCGAGATGTTGGTTGAAAATATCTACAACAAAGATTTAGCAATCATGATGGGCACCTTGTATCATTAGATTTTCTAAAAGCTCAAATTCATGAGCTTGGTCGTGACAAAGAGGGTATAGTTGAGCCGGGGATGAGAATGTCCATGCTTCACATAGATCATTGTATTTTATACCGTTATTGGTGTTAGACATATGATTAATGGCTTCTAGATTACTATAAAATGTTGATGCGATGTTCTAAATATGGAAAGGAAAAGGATTTTCTAAATGGACAAGATTGATGCACTACAGGAAAATCACCCTTTTCGGCGGCCTTTTCCGACGGAAATTGAACCTTTTCTGGCGGTTTTCCGACGGTTATTTTACCGCGGTAAAAACGGCGTAGGAAAATAAATTCCGGCGGTTTTTACCGGCGGCCAAATTATTCCGGCGGTTTGCGGCGCATAAACCACCGGTCAAATTAAAAAAAAAATTCTTACAGTGAACGCCTCCCCCCGCTCCCGGCGACAAGCCCCCCCGCGCGTCCCGCTTCCAGCTGCCAGCTTCAGGCCAGCCCCCGCGTGCTGCCTGGCGCGTGCGCCAGCGCCACCAGTCGGTCCGCCGCTTTTTCGCTTCGCTCACACGCGAGTGGGCGACCCCGTGGGGATCGAACGCGGGTTGGCTGGGAAGAATTTCGGACTACCGACCAGATTCCTATTTGTCTCAATGTGAATTATATGTCAATATTTTTTTATTTAAACTATACCCTAACCGTAAATAAAAAATTTTAATTAAACATTATTTATTTAAAATTTTTATTTTAATTTATTATTAAAATAAACTAGTCAAGTAAAGCCGCCGGTAATCCGTTGGAAAGCCGCCGGAAAAGTCTGCGGGAAATTTTTGCGGGAAATTAGCCGTCGCAAAATTTTGCAGGGAAATTAGCCGTCGGAAAGCCGCTGGTAATCCGTCGGAAAAGCCGCCGGAAAATTCCGCGGGATAATTTTGCGGGAAATTAGCCGTCGCAAAATTTTGCGGGGAAATTAGCCGTCGGAAAAGCCGTCAGTAATCCGTCGGAAAGCCGCCGGAAAATTTTGTAGGAAATAAGCAGTCAAAACCGCTGGAAATCCGCCGAAAAAGCCGCCGAAAAACTGACCGCCGGAAAGCCGCCGGAAAATTCCGCCCGTAATAAGTGTTTTCCTGGTAGTTCTTTGGCTAAAAATTGATACATTTTACAAATAATAGTGTTCAAGCAATGTCCTAATAATAATTTAAGCTCCATCTCTTTAAAAAAAAAAGTAAAAATGTCATAAAAACAAATCACCTTTTTTCTCTTCTCAGGGCAAGTGATCTTCCCAAGCGGCGAAGCCATGTTCAACTACACATGTTTAATATATATATTAAAATTATTTATTAATTAAATAAATAGAAAATACTTTATAACTAATATTATAATTAATATTTTAAACTAATTTTATTTTTAAATTATAGATATTATTTTCTAAATTTTTTAATATATAACACTAATATTTTTAATTTAAAAATAATCTATAATAATTATTTAAATAAAAAAACTAGTTTAAATTATTTAAATATTATTAAAGAAATAAAAATTCTTTATTTATTTATATATCAGTGAGATCCGATTCTGCGGTCGATCTGAACCGCAGAACTGCTGGATCTTGACCGTTGATCACATGATCAACAGTCCTGATCATCCCTATTTAAAGGCGAATGGAACCCGAACCCTTGATCGATAAAATGCTTTGTTCTCGCGATTGGGTGCAGCAAATCACGTGAAATTTAAACGTAGGCTCTATACATGAAGAGTATTCATGGAGAAGTAACTTTGCATTTTAAAACGCACTATATGAAAAGTTATATTACTCTAAGTGAGGTGACCTAGGACTAGGGTTTTTGAGAGATTTTATCGTTGGATCTTCAAACTCTTTGCACGGTTGAGCTTGTAGACTGTCATCGTACAAACCTCTAGTTGAACCGCAACCAAACGAGCTCTGGATCAAACGAATTTGGCCTTGGAACGATTTTGACCCCGATTGGCCAGGAATCTTGTCGCCGGTGAGGGTTTGACGGGGGTTTTGACTTGAAAAGAGTGGGAAGAAGTTGGGGGAGTCCTCACACAAGATCTTTCGTCTTGGGAGGGCTCAAAGAGAGAGATTGCAAGATCCCCTCTAATGAACCCTAGAATCCCTATTTAAAGGCCCCAAGCTTATGATGGATGGTAGGGATCAAATCACCAATGAATTAGGAGGGAAATTAAGCTATATGGCCGGGATTTTGGTGGAGAGCTCAATAGGAAGGATTTAATTCAATTAAAAGGCCTCAATTTAACTTAAATATTTTAAATTTGATCATGTAAGACTTGGGTTGACTAAGTCAAAGGTCAACCCAATCAACATGGTCAATTTGACGCAAGGGGGTCAAGGATTGGGCCCAAGAAAGTTTGGAATTGAATTGAATTTGATTTGGACCCATCTAGGCTAATTGGGTGAACCTGGGTTGACCTGGTTAACCAGGTTGACCTAGGATATGGGTCAGGGACCAATGGGTTGGGTCTGACCCACTGAGTCCAAAGAAGGTTGGCTCTGAGTTGAAGATGAAGTTGAAGAGATTTAAAACCAAGAATAGGAATTTGGGTCAATTTCGGTCTGGTCAACCAGGTTGACCCAAGGCCTAGGCTTAGGCTCAATAGACTCACTTTGACCCAACAAATTGGATGGGATAGGTTTTGGGTTCTGGCTTGTTCAATTTGACCAGGTCAACCCTAAGGACCCATGATTTGACAAAATTAGGGTCAAATCCCACCACATATTCATTATTTCCTATGTCTTTGCTAGAGTTGATGTCATTAGTTGTCATGCCATCTTCCCCCACGTGGTAAGATATAAAGTTAATGAGGGGATATCCATCACAGCAAGGTACACAAGTATCACAACAGCCTGACAAAGTTCATCAACAAGAGGAGGAAGTATTAGAGGAGCCACAAATTCAAAGGAGATGACGAAAGGCCCCAATTAAATATACTCTAAGGAGTGGGGCACTTCCCCGACATAGTTGGATGTAGCTTTGTGTTGTATTTTTTTCATGATGTTTATGTCAATATGTAGATGATTAATGTTGTATTTCATAATATGAGCTTTAGTTATTAATAAAATTTACATTAATGTTTCTATAAAATTATAAAAACATAATAATGAATTACTATGTATATAACTATATTGCTATTTACGTTTACTATAACCTAATATCCAACATGTATTGCAAAGTGGACACAAAAGAATAATTATGTATTTTTTTATAAGTTGTCTAGTTTTTTTTACTGTCATTTAATACTATTTAAATTTTTAATGTCCATGCTACTTAAGAAGGCGCTCGATAAGAAAGATTAACTTCCTCATAGATTTTTCCTTAAGAATATTGTTTTTCATATCGCCTTTTTCACTGGTGTTCTGTATGGGTTAAATCTTTGCAAAGTTATTTTCCTTAAGAATATTATTTTGGAGGCTGTTTCTTATTATGATATTCTATTGTGTCTACATAAAGATGATAGTATGTGTCCCCCTGCTCTATTTTATATTTGGAGAAATATTAGAGTGGTGTTGAATTCTTTTTCTTACTCCTTTTCTTTCATTAAGGTAGAAGGGAATGCTGTTGCGCAGGCTATGACTATTTTGGGTACTATGCTTAATAGTTTTAATGATCTCCCTCTTGTTCAGCTGCCTGTTCATGTTCAAGGTCTTATTAGATTAGATCAAATTGGTTTACCTTATGTCTTCAGTTAATTTTTGTGATTTTGTTATGTTTTGGTGGTTATGGTTCTTTTCTTCTATGGGGGTTGTGGTTTTGCTTCGTTATCCTGGTATTTTTGTTGTTTCTTCTAGCTACGTGTGGTTCTACCCGTCGCTGGCCTGGATTGTTTTGGTGGGTTCTAGGTTCACTAAACATTTTAATGTGTTTAGCCTATGGCTTTCGGGTACATGTTGTTGTTTATGCATTATCTGGGCGATGTTTACTGCTGAGCTCTGTAGCGAGTTGGACATTTTGCTGGAGCCGGGGAGTCTCAATTCTGCTTCTAGCTTTCGGTGTTGGAATTATTATTTGGTTGGTTGGTTGAACTCCCCGTATGATGCCTTACAGACTTTGCTTGCTCTCTTCTCGGATGGGTGTTTGTATTTCATTCTTTGGAGGCCGTCTTACTACTGTCATAAAACGATTTGCTGGTTATATCCTTGGGTTTACAATTTATTTAATTTTTACTATTATACTGCTTAATTTGTTTTGCGATTTGGTGGGCTTTGTGTTGTTCTTGCAGGTTTTAAGGATTACAGGATTTTTTCTGGGAAGCAAATCGTGCAAGCTCGTTTTCCTTTTCTTCCCTATTTTTGGGTGCTTGTGCTTAAGTACCGTAGAATGTACCTAGGTTGTCTTGTACTTTTGTGTAGTAAGGACCTTGTGCTCGTAGGTTTTTTGCCTTTTATTTTTATAGCTCTTTTGAGCAGTAGTGAGCACGAGGACCTCTTAAGGACTTTGTACTATTTACCTTTAATTAACGCGTAGGCCCCGCCGTGGGTTAAAAAAAAAACCTTCCTCAAAGCTTCTGAAAATCTATCACTTTAACTACTTTACTCAACAATGTACTCTTCCATTATGGATAAGATCAAAAGCGTCCCAACAAAGTAAATGATTATAGAGGGAAGTAGCTCCTTACATGAAATTTTGGCTTTCGCTATAAATAAGATCCTCAAAGCTAAGGTAATATTAAAATAAATATTTAGGTCTATTATGCATAGTTGGTTGGAAGACGAGTATGGAAGAAGTGGATTGCTTACTGTGGCACAAAAATATTGAAGTTAAAAAAATAAAGCAATATAAGGTTGGTAGTGAACCTCGAGATGTTGGTTGAAAATATCTACAACAAATATTTAGCAATCATGAAGGGCACCTTGTATCATTAGATTTTCTGAACGCTCAAATTCATGAGCTTGGTCGTGACAAAAAGGGTATAGTTAAGCCGGGGATGAGAATGTCCATGCTTCACATAGATCATTGTATTTTATACCGTTATTGGTGTTAGACATATGATTAATGGCTTCTAGATTACTATAAAATGTTGATGTGATGTTCTAAATATGGAAAGGAAAAGGATTTTCTAAATGGACAAGATTGAGAGCAAGTTTAACAAGAATTTGAGTTTACTTTTTTTGAGATCTATATAGAGTTAGCTATGTATTGCTATGTAGGGTTATGCTCCTAGATATTATGTTAGTTTCTAATATTATTTTATGTGACGCTAATTTGTAATGGCAATATCTAAGAGAATGTTTATTAATTAATGTTACTTCTTGTTGTCCATAATTTTTTTCTAATTACATAATAAAATTAGGATTTAACATATTTTGATTTATGTATTAATCATTTCTCCGGATAATTAATACTGATTGAAGTTCATATTCACCTTATGGGATACATCTGACGAATCTTTAAGAAGAAGTTGATCTTAGATGGTACTATTCGATTGACACATTGTCTATCATATCCCAGTGATGATATCATAGAGGAGAAAGTGAGATCGAATAAAAAATTTTCACTGTTGTATAAATGGATGATCATGGTTTGAAGATATCACTTTATGGGATACATCTGACGAATTAATCAAATGTCGTTATCCCATGTATATGGATGGAACAGACTTAAGTGATATGTGTTGAAAATTTCTAAAGTAAATGTTCAAGGATTAAAATTTCCATTTAGCTCCTATGAGTATTCTTAAGACCAATATTGGTGAAATTAGACACAAATAAGATGATACTGTTTAGGTCAATATTGAAAAACCAATAACTGATGTATATCACTTTGTTCTTTATACTTGATGACATACTTTGTTAGATGCATTTCTATCTGAATCATATCATAAGCTGAATATTATCGTTGATTAAAAGAGAAAGGAGTTTCTGAATGTAAAGGATTGTCAATACATCAAAAAGAAGTTTACAGAGAAATTCCAAAGCTATCCAACTTTAAGACAACTCCAAGCACGTATGCGCATGGTAAAGGACTATTTGTAATGAAAATATTTTCTTACTTTATTGTCATGCTATTAATATGACTTTTATGTTATTATTTTATTCATCAATTATTTTCATGAATTTATGCTTATTTATGTTCGCAATTTGTCAGTCCTATCCTATTTGATTTCAACAATCAATTCTCACAATTTTTAATATAATTTTTTTTTTCACTTATTATATTTAGTTATATGATAAAGTTAAAATGAAAAAAAATGTTTTATTTATTTAAAATTTAAATTATTTGATAGTGCATCATATCGTTTCATAATTTTATACAAAATTATTATAGAAAAAAAAATAATTGAAATTATTTTATATTAAACTACTAACCTGTTTTAAACTTTGATTTTATCAATTAATTAGTTATCTTAAATTTTATCAAATTATCATTAGTTTGATAAATTATAATTAAAGCATATATATATGTATTATAAAATAATTTGAATCAGCTTTTTTGTCTGCCTGTTACCAGGACAAATATCGGCAGGGATTCATCATGGTTGTAGAACTTAAACCGCATTAATTATCACAGCCGTTGATCTTTCAATAAATTGAGATGGTTCCTTCCATCAGTAACCACGTCCTCATCTGCTTCTTCCTCAACCTTTTTCTTTTGGTTAGGGATTCTGATATCTGCCTTTATAATTTCTATCATTGTTCAGCTCCAGCGCATAGAAAATATACATAATTGCTAAGCATCTATTAATTGCAACATGATATATTATATATTTCCTTAAATCGACTTCAAGCAAGTTACTCAGTAGAAGGAAGAAGGTTAACTGTGGCTTTCACGGCCGAATTTGTAAGTTGCATTCAAAACTGAAGTGACTTCCCGGATTCTGCAACCAGATATGCACAGTTATGTGATAGTCTGTAACTTATAAATAGATGGTTGCAAATCTAATTCCTGAAAAAGGGTAGGACGATTCTCACTGGAGAACTTTAAAAAATAAAAAATGTTCTCCTCCTTTGGAAAAAATTCCATGGTTCAGCTGATCTTGCAATTAATGCTTTTTGTTGTTCAACTGCTATTTTTTTATCAGACTTGGTAAAAATATACTTGTACGCTACTCGAAGCCACCATCTTTTCTAATTCAAGTAAATTTAGGGTTTAGGGAGTATGATATCTGCCTTTCTAATTTCTAGTATTGTTTAGTGTGCTTTCTTGATTCTAAACTCCAATTATGTATGATCTTTATGGTTTATGTTTTTTGTTTATACTTTTTCCTTGCAGATTGCTTGGAAAAAGTGTGGAAGATGGGTGATGATCTTGGAGTTTTGCAGATCCAGCGAGATCGTGTGACATCTATTAACGTGACTTGAGGATCATACTTTCTGTTTTGTCCAGATTCACGTTAATGGTATAAGGTCTAATTTGATTTGTGTATTATAGAAAAACATATACAGTTGATATATGTGTCAATGTTGGTGATGCAAGGAATCTTGGATTGAGGCAGGAGAGTGTTTTATTGTTTACAGATGTTTGATAGTTTGTAATCCCGGCCTTTGTCATGTTGGGTGCGCTCGCATGGCAGGCCAACTATCTGTAATAAAATTTATTTTTTTGTGGGGGTGGGAGATCGTACGGGGTGATTCTGCACCCTGGGTTCTCCTGTGTGCATGGTCTTTTGGTTGTACTGTGTTATCTGTCTGCTTCACATGTTCCTACTACCTTGAGCTCATTTACCGGATGCGACGATATGTTTTCACATGGCGAGGTATACAAGCAATAGATATCTAGTTTGAATTATTGCTATTTTCAAAGTTTCGTCGTTTATCAGGGTATACCATCGCTCTATAATAATCAAAAGTTATATACGAGCCAGCTAAAACTATCTCAAATACAGTTTTTACTTGTGGAGAGGTATTATTTAACCAACTATTTTTTTATTACTGATATTTAATCGATTTTTAAATGGATTAATGTAATATTGCTCTATGAATGAACCAATTTAGAAGAACAAGTTTTATTGCAATCTTAAATGACTTTTTTTTCTACGATGGATTTGAAAATGGTTGTGAACTTAATTTCAAAATTTTTATTAATATTATTTTTTTAAACTTTAGTTTGCATGAATCCTAATTTTTATTGCAAAGTTCCTAAAGATAATATCACCAAACTTCTTAAATTTATTGAGTCCCCCTTTGAGTAAAAAATCAGCCGCGTTCATGTTAAGCGAGTAGGGCATGAATGCTACCTAAGAACATCTTTTACACCAAATTGCACTAAAAAATTTACTAGATACTATCGATCTATATTTTTAAAACAGATTATTGCGTATGTATACTTTATGTTTTTAGCAAAAAGTCTTGTGCTCTCCGAGTGCTTAAGACGTTCGGGCAATAGAGGCAACTGCTTACGGAAGAATTTGGTTGGAGATGGTTGCTTTAATATTGTTTTCTAACTTTTTTTTATTAGCCTAACCGAATACTCTCTACTTTATCTAATTTTGTATGATGGTTGTCTATATTGTGTGATCTATATGGTTGTTTCAGCGGTTATTGTGCTGCTCGTCTTAGCTCTCTCATATTTTCGCATAAGGGGGAGTTACTTCGGATGAATGTATATTGTAATTTCTGCAACTGTTTAATGTTTGAAGTTTGATGAAGTAAGAATGTGTAAATTAACATTAGGGGTTGTCACTTTCTTATAAGCATACGTATTCAGCACTGGATTTTCTCTTGTTGGCCAAACTTGCGATGGATCGGAAGCTCGACAGCTTGTTGTGGCTCGGAAGCTCCGAATGCATCGGCAACTTCTAGCGGCTCGGAAGCTAGGGAACTCGGAATGGATCGACAACTTTTGGCGTCTCAGAAGCTCGGACACTCATAATGCATCAACAACTTGTGGTGGCTCGGGAACTCGGAATGCATTTAGTGGCGGCTAGCTTGAAGATAATGGAGCATACAATTACGCTTGGATTTTGTTTTGTTGCTCATCATCAAGGAAACTAAGTTAAGTTTTATTTATTTCATTCTTTATATTGTATGGTTAATTTATTTGTACTGTTACATATGTTTTTTAGCAATTCGTTCATTGCTTTTTAATTTGTGCCCAGAAACTTGGAATGGATCGAGAACTTGTTGCGGCTCAGAAGCTAAGGAACTTGGAATGCATTAACAACTTGAGGTGTCACGCAAGCTCGAAAACTCGGAACGCATCTAGTGGCGGCCCGTTACAACACAATATTTAGCTTGAAGACAGTGGAGCATACATGGATTTTATTTTGTTAAGGGTTTAGTCAAGGAAACTAAGTGAAGTTTTATCTATTTACTTCTATCACATGGTTAATTTATTTGCACTGTTAAGTACGTTTATTAGTAGTTCGTTCAATTTTATTAGTTGTTCGTTCAATGCTTTTTAGTTTGTGCCCACAAGATTACTAGAAGCTACTATGTTATAAATAATGTTTCTAATGCTTTTTTTTTCCTCGTTTCGTTATTATTATTCCTTAGTTCAGTTTGACAGAGGAATTTCATTTCTCTTTCGATAATATCTTTTTGAAGTATATATTTATGTTTTGCACTTTTGCTGCAAAAGTGTCGTTAAATTGCTTAAATTTTAAATTGAGTATTTTTAACCCTTTTTTATTAAAGTGTGTATCTTTTAATCTTGCTGCAATCTATGATGGTGTATTTTTTAAATTTGTCTTCCAAATCAAGTGGCTCCGTTTCATGCTCACCAGGAGAGATCATTACGTGTGGAGTGTCCAGACGTACTAATCTCTCTTGCGAGGCTTTATAATGGCCTATCATTCATACTCTAGCTAATAGTTTTTTTAAATGAATAACGACTGCCATGTTACTATGTTAGAAGCATGCATGAAATGAAATAATCGGTTAAAATAGTAAAAATGTTTTTAAGATTAAACATGAAAGCAACAAAATTTTGTGCAAAATTGGTAAATGTAATGAAATATAAGGGATAAATTAAATCGATTTAGTGTTTTTTATTGAGCATATTTTGTTTTTAAAACTTGTTGCTATTATTTTTGATGCATTGTTGATTGTGTGTTAGCTAATGTTTATTATTCTGTAATTTTAGATGTTAGTATATGACACTATGAATGTTTCATTCAAATTTAGGCTTCATTTGGGATGGTTTTCTTTTTGCTTCTTAAAGTAGCTTTCTAGTACAAAAAAATTTATTCTTGTACTAAAAAACTGTTTCAAGAAGCAAAAAGAAAGCCGTCACAAACAAAGCCTTAGCATTGAAATTGTGATGAACTTGGTCTTTAAGCTCTAAATGGAAAGAGTCCTCAAAATTTTGTTGGCAGTTGCCATTCGGAAATTTAGGAGGCTGGTGGTTCGATTCCACCAGAACCACTGTTTATTATGAACCATCAAGATCACTGTATAATGTAAGGTTAGAAGAATATTGAATTACGTCATCCACAGAAATTGGCTTGATCAGGGCACGAATCTCCGAGGCAAAAAGTCTCAGTTCGCCAAAACCTCAAAAATTAATTTTGGGAGCACCCGAACTCCGATTTCAGCGTTTGCTTATTTAGTCCAAACTGAGTGCGTCTCGGAAATACGAACCCAACGCACAACCAAGACTACCAATCCGAGCCCAAAATGAGTCAGAATCAAGACGGCTCAATAGCGCTTGTTGGAAGGTTCAAACGCACATATTGATTAAAACGGTCTCCGATTTTTGCGGAGCTTATAGCCGAATCGAACGGCTCGACGAGAAGAATCCACTAAGAGCCCAAGATCCGGATCCGACATCAATAAGGCCTTCCAAAGGCGAACAGCTGCATGGTCGTAGGATTTCAATATCGCCGTCCATTGACCCAGCTCCCTATTCACCGCTGATCTCACACATATTTACCGTGCAGCTCACTCCAAAAAATAATCTATAAAATAGAGTCCCTCAATTCCTTCACAAGAAAAGAGGACTCAAGCTAAGAATGAGAAAGGAAAGAGAGAAGTGGTGAAGAGAAGGAATGAAGCCATCCTAAATCGACCACCACCTGGAACCTTCGCCGGACCCACAAGCGGAGCCTCGTGCAGGACCAACCGCCGGAGCCTCGCCGGACCACGCGCGACGCCAGAACATGGCATTTCAAGCCCGCACACAACATCTCAAAGGCCCGACGTTTAGGCCCAAACGGTGCTTGAAGACCTGACATTCACATGCGCCAACGTGTGCTCTAAGGCCCGACTTTCAGCCTGACATCTTCAATCTGAGGCCCTCACCTTCTCCAAGAGCCCTCACCTTTTGTCAGAGGCCTTAACCTTCGCCAGAGGCCCTCACTTTTACCAGCGGCCTTCACCCTCGCCAGAGGCCCTTACCTTTGTCAAAGGCCCTCACCATCACATGAGGCCTTCACATTCGTCAAAGGCCCTCACCAACACCTGAGGCCTTCACCTTCACCTGAGGCCCTCACCTTCGCCAGTAGCCCTCATCTTAGCCAAAGGCCCTCTCCTCCGCTAAACTACCACCTGACGCCGTTGCTTTTTCGGAACACCACCCTGAGGCCTGGACTTTCTGCTGGGCCACTACCTGACGTCCAGAGTTCTACCAAAGTACCGCCCTACTACAACGGTTCTTCTAACCTCTGTCGCATACTACGGTCCATCCGACCTCCATCACCAGACAATAGTCTTTCAGACCTCAGTCTCCTACCGACTACGGTCCTTAAGGCCTTCGTCGCCTACTACGCGGTCCATCCGACCTCCATCACCAGACAACGGTCTTTCAGACCCCAATCTCCTAACGACTACGGTCCTTCAGGCCTTCGTCGCCTACTATGGTCCTTCCGACCTCCATCAACAGACAATGGTCTTTCTGATCCCGGTCTCCTGCCGACTACTGTCCTTCGACCAGACAAACATGTATAGTAATTCCTATCTATGTAATGCAATTTGTATGATGTACATTTGTTACATCAATCCAAGGCCTTCTCCCAAGGAAGAGCCTCATTTGTAACGACTACAAATACTAGTGGATTCATTCAAACTGGGCCAGACCCCGTGGTTTTTCCCCCTTTTCAGGGGTTTTCCACGTAAAAAAACTCTGGTGTCCTCTTATGAATGCTACACCCCTCTCACTTATCTGATTGTGTACTGGATCTTCGTACAATGCTAAGACATTAACTATATTTCTCTACCGCCGCGAATTACTCCAGGACGCAACAATTTTATTGTAGCATTAACTGAATTTTGTCTTCTAACAAAGCTCTACTGTTAGCATAAAGTAGGTGAGCAAATATTATAAAATTAATCTAATTAGCTTGTGGTAAAGCATCATAAGTAAATTCAAATTAGTTTAGTGTCGGAGTAATCTATATTTAAGTCTCATTTATATAATGACTTATCCAAATAAGTATAATTTTTTTTATATCATTTGTTATTAATTTGAAAGAGCTTTTTAAAGGAGTTTCTATAATTTTCTACATCTTTTTATTTAGTTTTTTATAATAGAATCTTTGTTTTTTATAATTGTTATTTTGAGCCGGAAATGATGTTTGAGCATGGTAAAGTAGGTATGCAATATTTTATATATCAGACTGCAGATGTTTAAGTTAATTTAGGGTTATGAGTCAAAGGTTGGAGCTCAATTTGATAACGAGCTGCAAGCTTGTGTTTTAGATAAAATTCTAGCTTGTTATTATATATAATATATATATTATTATATATATATATTATATATTATATATATATATATATATATATATATATATATATATATATATATATATATAATATATTACTTTGAGAATTAATGTTTTCTTAGGCAAAAACTGTTATAATTTACAAGTAACAATGTTAAGGCATCATCCTAGTAAATGTGTTTTCTCTTTAGAGATCGTGAGCTCAGTTTACTATCACGACCTGAGGTTGAGCTTATCTTTTTAACTTAACTTGAATTTGAGCTCATGATTTGATTGGTGGTGGGTTGAGCTCAAGAGAGATATGAGCTGAGCTTACCCTATTAATTTAACCCATATGATGGACCGAGTAGTCATATATTTAATTTAAAATAATAATTTAAAGGTTAAATATGTGTTCAGCACTCTTCATTTGTTATTTATTCTCAAAGATCAACTCTTCTGTTCATCACTTTACTTTATCTCCACTCTCATCACCGAAGTTTAACTCCAATGTTTTGACTTTAAGGCTGTCATTAATGAACGATTATTATTAAATATTGCTCCAATTTTAAGTAGGTAGTATCTTAAGTGTATTTTATTTTAGTATGTTCATTCTTTTATAATTTATAAATAAAAGAGGTTGTAATAGTTATAGTAGGCTCATGAATACAAGAATAGAATTCTTATGGTTCCTCTCTCTCTCCCTTTCCTATGAGGAGCATCATCTTCCTCCCAAAAGTCATGTAGTTGGTATCAATATCTCAATCAGGTGATCACGAGGTGTAGGAAGGTTCTTGAATTCAAGAAGAGGAAGCAGAAGTTTGTGGAAGGGATGAGGCAAAGGCTTGGCTTGTGATGGTGGTAGGGGGGAGGGGTGAGATTACAAGAAAGCTAGTACGGGTATTCAGAGTGAATCTCTAAAGCATGACTGTGGCCACGCTGTGTCGCGTGTGGGTGTCATGGGCTAGCAAGCACGAGGGTTGTCATGATGGGCGCGACTGGACTATGAGGGAAGACTCGTGCGCTAAGAGAGCAGGGTCCGGAGCATTGCTGTGCTAGCTAGGGGTCGTGGCCCTGGTGTGCATTTGCGCAATCTGTAAGGCATGGGGTTGACGCACATAGTCACTCTGAAGGGCATGAGAGATACATGCAGAGCAGTTATTATGGAAGGCGACAACCGTCAAGTGGAGGAAATTTGCGAGGTGGAGGCAATTGGCGGGGAAGATGGCGGGCTGCTCTTTATGGAAAGCTTATATTTTCTTATTTTGGTAGAATCAAAACAAGGTAGAGATTATTTATACTTATCCAATTTTAGGTAGGTTGCATCTTAGGCGCATTTATATTAGTAGGTTCATTATTGTAATAATGATTGTAGGCCATGAATACAAGAATGATTTAGCTCCTCTCTCTCTCTCTCTCTCTCTCTCTCTCAAGAGGAGCTTCATTTTCATCCCAAGAACCTTATATATATATGCATGTGTTCGTGCATCTTTAGCTTTAAATAATATTAATCTTAAATTTTAAGATTTGATTATAATCGAGCAATTCTATTGGTGGATATTATAATTTTGTAGGAATTTTATCACGATTAGGAAATGACAATCTTCACTGTCGTGTTAATGTTCTTTAACTCATTTCCTTACTATCTTTTTATGCGTATAAAGTAACCCTATTGACAATTTTTTATCAAGAATTTTGCATATAAAGGTTGGCCTAATGCTTTCCTTTTTCTTTTTCTTTTTCTTTTTTATAAAAGTTTGCATTGAAAATGTGTTTTTTTTTTTTTCCCCTATTTGCATTAATGAGTCTCTCTAAGGTTCTTTTGAAGATTTTTTCAACTCTTATACCAGCTTAAGGTAAGAATGACCGTTATCTCCATATTTATTTTGCATTGCAATTGATGGTCTTATCTAGTGTAGGTTTGGATAATGTTTATTTAGGCATTACCATAGGCAATTTTCATATCTCTCATCTTGTCTATGCTGATAATCTCATTGCAAGCCACATCATTCAATCTGCAATCCCTAAAGTGAACCACATGATTCAAGCATATAATTGCACCCTTATTTGGAGATTTTTCAACGCTAACAATCTATTTTCTTGTTGGTGGAAACAAAAATATCTTTCATTACAGAATCCTATTTTTTATCCTATTACTAAACACTATATGATATGGATTTCTTGTTGAAGTTTACAGGTAGCACGATACGGATTGGAAAAAGCCGTAAATAAATTTCAAAATTCAAGTGAATTTTTTTTTTTCAATACTTCAAAAGATTTAATAAATTAATTTTTTTTAAGAGTTCTTTTAATATTAACATTTTAATTATATAATTGATACGTCGTCACAAAATTATCTTAATCAGGCGCGAATCTCAATGCAAAATCAAATTGGAAACTTCAAAAATTAATTTGTCATCAGACTTCAATCAGACCATCATCGGGCCACCACCCAGTGGCTGACCACAACCAAACTTCCACTCGATGGCGGCCGTCACCGGACTTCCATCCGGCCACCAATGGCTTTTGGACTTTAGCCTGACCGTCGTCTGACCACTACTCGGTTACAGACCGCCGTCAGACTTATCCCCAAATGTTGTCGGACCACCGCCCAGTGGTCAACCATTGCTGGACTTCCACCAGGCAGCCGATCATCGTCAGATTTCTACCCGTCGCCGGACTTTTGCCACTTGCCACCTTTCATCGTACTTCTACATGACGTCGAACTTCAGCCCAACAATGGACTTCCGACCTTCGTCGCTAGCCGACTACAATCCTTCTGATCTCCTTCACCAGACAATAGTCTTTCTAACTTGTGTTGACCATTGACTCGGTCCTTCCGACATCCGTTGCCAGACAACGGTCTTTCTAGTCACTACGGTCCTTCTGAACTCCGTCACCAGATAATGATAACTCCATCGCCAGACATCTATCTTTTTAGTCACTATCGCCCATCGACTACGGTACTTCTGAACTCCCTCGACAAATAACTACTATGGTGTTTCCGACCTCCGTTGTTCATCCACTACGGTCCTTCAAACCTTCGTTGCCCGCCAACTACAGTCCTTCCAACCTCCTCTGTCGTCTACGGTCCGACCTCCTCCGTCGACTACGATCCCTCCGACCTTCGTCACTAAACTACAGCCTTTCTGACCTTCATCCCTGCCAATTACAGTCCTTCCAACCTCCGTTGCCCACCGTCTACAGTCCCTCTGACCTCCCTCACCTACTATGGTCCTTCCATCCTTCGTCGCCCGCTGACTACGATCCTTCCAACCTCCTCTGCCAACTACGGTCCTTCCGACTTCCTCCGCCAACGACAGTCTTTCCGACCTTCTTCGCCTGCCGATTATAGTCCTTTCAACCTCCGTCACCTGCCGGCTACAGTCCCTCCAACCTCCTTTGCCGACTATGGTCCTTCCAACCTTCATCGCCAAATATCTTTCTTTCTGACCACCATCGTCAGACTACTATCTTTCCGGCCTATGTCGCCCTCCTACTATGTTCTGTCGACTAAACGAACATTTCAATACTAATTCTTTGAATTCCCCCCAAGTAATATGATGCACATTATCTACATCATCCCTAAGCCTTTCCCCCAAGGAAGGCCTCATTTGTAATCGACTGCAAATAATAGTAGATTGATTCAAATTAGGTTAGGCCCCGTGGTTTTTCCCCCTTGTTAGGGGTTTCCACGTAAAAACTCTAATGTCTCTTATGAACGCTACACGCTTTCTATTTCATATGTTTGTGTGTTGGATCTTCGAACAACACTAAGATGTCAAACTTTATACTTCTCTACCGCCACGAATATTCTGGGACGCAACAATTATTATGTTATAATATTTATTACAGTATATTAATATGTTTTTATTTTAGTAATATTAATTATTATGAAATTTTATGCATTAGATTTTTAATATACAACTTTAAAAGAGTTTTAAAAAAAAAATTGTTTTATGCAAGTAAAAAACATGTTAGAGAAACATCACACTAGTTAGAAGCTTAAACCATCAATAAGAGCACAGGTTGATATGGCCGGCTAACGGAAGATTTCATTAGCTGAAATGGCTGCACGGGTTGATCCTGGCAGTAGGGAGATTGCTGCTATTGCTCGAAAGGCTCGATCAGTGGCATCAGCTTGCTCAGTGGGTAATGATCTCTGCAACCGAGCTGCTTGCCGGTCGAAACTTGGACAATGGGAAACGGTCATTGAAGATTGCAATGTTGTTCTTAATTTGCGCCCCAAGTACAGCAAGGCTCGGCTAAGGAGGCTTATTCTATTAACGAGACTTGATGATCATGTATGGGTTGGTGGATGATGCTTTCTGTTTTAATGGTATAAGATCTGATTTGATTTGTGTTATAGAGAAACATATATAGTTGATCTATATGTCAATGTTGGTGATGTTTTATTGTTTATAGATGTTTGATAGTTTGTTATCCCGGCCTTTTCCATGTTGGGTGCACTCACATGGCAGGCCAACTATCTTTAATAAAATTAATTTTTTTGTGGGAGTGGGAGATCGTACGGGGTGATTCTGCACCCTGGGTTCTCCCGCGTGTGCATCGTCTTTTGGTTGTATTGTGTTATTTATCTGCTTCACATGTTCCTACTCCCTTTAGCTTGTTTACAGGTTCCGATGACATGATTTTAACATTGTAAGATATACAAACAATAGATTTCTAGTTTGGTTTACTGCTATTTTCAAAGGTATACCATCGCTCAATAACAAACATAAGGTATATACGAGCCAGTTAAAACTAGTTCGAAGACAGTTTACTTCTAGAGAGATTATTTTTCCAATTATCTTTTTATTACTGATATTTAATCGATTTTTAAATGGATTAATGTAATATTGCTCTACGAATGAGCCAATTAGAAGAATCTCAAGGCATATTTAAATTGGAAACTTTCAAAATTAAATTTGGGATCATCTGATCATTTGAATTTCAATTTCAGAATACTTATAGTCAGACTGAATGTCTCAAAGAAAAGAACCAAGCAACACCAAATTCGGTCCAACCCGAGCCAAAATGGGTCCAAATTGGGGGTTCGAACCTCATTTGGAAATCAAAGCATTATTTGGATGACAAAATGATATCTAAATATGACATGTTTATAGTCAAATCAAGCGGTTCGACTAAACGAATCAATGAGCCCAAGATTGCTCAATTTTGACATCGTCAAGGCACTTAAACAATTGAAAAACTTTCTATGATCGGGGGAATCAGTACGAGCCATCTGATGGAGCACTACGAACCCGCCCAAGATCTTCTCTATATTTACGGGGTGTGCCACTCATGAAAATCTATAAATAGATCCCCACTCTCTACATTGTGGGGACATTTTGGTTAGAGATGGGAGAGAGCTCTAAAGCTTCAAGAGCTCCAGCACGACCGCCAGCGAACCCCAATTGACTGTCGTCAGACCTTAGCTCGGTCGTCGATCACCTTCGAACTTCCATTCAACCGCTGCTGGAATTTAGTCCGACCATCGTCGGACCACCACTCGACCATCGACCACCATCGGACTTAAATTGGACCATCATTGGGCCACCACCATGTGGCCGGCAACAGCCAAACTTCCATTAGATGGCTACTATCGCCGGACTTCCACCTGGCCGCCGATTGCCTTCGGACTTTAGCCTGACAGTCGTCGGACCACCACTCGGTCACAGACCTTCGTATTTTAATGGCCAACATTTAGGACCATAAAGCATTGCAAACTTCACTACCATCTTATAGAATTTTCCCTAAAGTTTGAGGGGATACTTTTCTATCACACAACAAGCCCGATGCATTCCTCCACCTCAACCATCCAACTTGAATTCTGCTGATAATATTCCCATCTATTTCACCATCACTCTGAACAATAGATCCAAGATATCTAAAATGTGTATTCTTATTAATGACTTGATCGCCCAAAGTCACAATCCCCTCACTAGGTCTATTACTGCTAAAATTGCACTCAATATATTCCGTTTTAGATCTACTCAAGTGAAAACCTTTAGTCTCTAATGTTGACCTCCATAATTCAAGTTTACTTTCAACTCCCTCTCTAGTCATATCAACAAGAAGAATATCATCAGCAAAATCATACACCAAGGTACATCTTCTTGCAAATGTCTAATGAGAACATCCATGACTAAAGCAAAAAGATATGGGCTTAAGGTTGATCCTTGATGTAACCCAACCAAACTAGGGAAATACTTGGTTAAACCACCTTGTGTTTGAACACAAGTAATAGCTCCTACATACATATCTTTAATGATTTGAATATAAGCATTATTAACTCCTTTCTTTTCAAGAACTCTCCATAGCACTTCACTTGGAACTTTATCATATGCTTTCTTTAAATCAATAAATATCATATGTAGATCCTCCTTCTATATTTCTCTATGAAACCTCTTAATAATGTATGGCTTCCATAGTTGCCCTACCCGACATGATTCCAAATTGATTTTGAGAAACATTAGTATCACGTTGCAACCTATGCTCCATAACTCGCTCCCATGGTTTTAAAGTATGACACATTAACTTAATTCCTTTATAATTCGCACAATCTTGTGCATCACCTTCATTTTTAAAAATAGGAATTAACACACTCATTCTCCACTCATCTGGCATCTTTTTAATCTTTAAAATAGCATTAAAAAGTTTAGTAAGCCAAGAAATTCCTTCATCTCCTAAGCATTTCCACACCTCTATTGAAATATCATTAGGTCCAACAGCTTTTCCACCCTTCATTTCCTTTAAAGCCTCTTTAACTTTGGTTTTACTAATACACCAATAACCTCATGATAGAAAGAAGGAAATAAATAAAACTTCACTTAGTTTCCTTGATGATGAGCAACAAAATAAAATCCAAGAGTAATTGTATTCCAAGACGCAACAAGTTGTAGATGCAATCCAAGTTTCCTAGCTTCCGAGCCGCAATAAGTTGTCGATGAAATCCATGTTTCTGGGCACAAATTAAAAAGCAATGAACGAACTACTAATAAACATATGTAACAGTGCAAATAAATTAACCATACAATAGAAAGAAGGAAATACATAAAACTTAACATAGTTTCCTTGATGATGAGCAACAAAATAAATCCATATATGCTCCATTGTCTTCAAGCTAAACATTGTGTTGTATCGGGCCGCCACTAGATGCATTCCGAGTTCCCGTGGTGCCACAAGTTGTTGATGCATTCTGAGTTTCTGAGCTTTCGAGATGCCAAAAGTTATCGATGCATTCCAAGGTCCCTAGCTTCCGAGATGCCAAAACTTGTCGATGCATTCCACGTTTCCTAGCTTCCGAGCATCAACAAGTTTTCGAGCTTCCGAGCCATCGCAAGTTGGGCCAACAAGAGAAAATTCAGTTCGTAATTTCATGCTTATAAGAAAGTGACAACCCCTAATGTTAATTTACACATTCTTACAAAATAACATGAAAAAAGTTCAGTCCCTCCATAAAACTTCAAACATTAAATAGTTGCAGAAATTATAATAAACGTTGATCCGAAGAAACTCCCCCTTATGCGAAAAGATCATAGAGCTAAGACGAGCAGTACAATAGCCGCTGAAACTAAGAGGAAATGAGAGACAGTAGACCGGAAAGAGTTATCTCGGAAGAGACAGAGAAGAAACGGAGAGAAAAAGTATTATTGATGTCTCAATGTATCAGTACAGAAGTGATATAAATAGACAAACTAATACAAGAAACATAATAGATAGAGACCCGTGTAAGGAGCTTATTAGATAGCGCTAACATGCCCCTGCAATTTAAGCATCTTTTGTCGAATGGTTAATTTGTTCTAGAGAGTGTAATTGTGTGTTGAGGTGAAAGCCTTCGTGAGAATGTCAGCTACTTGAGCAGATGAGCTGATATGAGAGAGAGTAATAGCTTCGTTGTCAATGTGCTACCGAATGAAGTGGAAATCGATTTCTATATGCTTGGTGCGGGAGTGAAAGATGGGATTGTTGGCGAGGGGGATGGCAGATGTGTTGTCGCAGTATATGGTTGTAGGATTGGTTTATGGTTCTTGGAACTCTGCAAGTAGTCATCGAAGCCAAATAACGTCAGAAGTGGCTGAGGCTAGTGATCAATATTCCGCTTCAATAGAGGACTTAGCAACCATCGCTTGCTTCTTGACGGTATATGATATAAGGTTGTTGCCGAGAAAAGTGCAGAAACCTAATGTAGATTTGTGGTTTAGTGGATCGGCTGCCCAATTGGCATCAAATGTTATAAGGTGAAGGTTTCTGGTTGTAAGAGGAAGACCAAACAGAGTCGTTCCTTTGATGTACCAAAGAAGTCTTTTGAGATATATGAAATCTTATTGAGTTGGCGCATGCGTGTGTTTACAGTTTGAGTTTGTAGCAAAAGCAATGTATGGCCGGGTGATCGTGAGATATTGAAGTGAACCGACGAGCTTACGGTACAATTGAGGGCCGTCATATAGTTGAATGGATGAAGTCTTGGATGTGGATTTTGGAACCATGGGGGTGCTTGTGGGTTTGCAATTTGAGAAGCCGGCGGTGTGAATTAGATTGGTGGCGTAATGTTGTTGAGATATATATATATATATATATAATTGAATATGTTTGCGATGATAGATTAAGAGAGAGGGATCAGAACGACTAAACCCGAATCCGAGTGCTTGAAGAAATGAGGTGAGTTTTTGAAACCAGAGTCTTGGAGCCTGTTTGAGTCCGTAAATTGATTTGTACAATTTGCAGACGAAGTTGGGGTGTTATTTTTCGGAGAAACTGGGAGGTTGCTTCATGTAGACGTCATCTGGTAATTTGCCATGAAGGAAGGCATTGGATATGTCTAGTTGAGACACTTGCTAGTGTCGATTCAGAGCTATGGTGACAAGCATCCAGATGGTGGTAATCTTTGCGATGGGGCTAAACATTTTGGTGTAATTGGCCCCATATTGCTAAGTGAAGCCTTGAGCTGGCGCGCTTTGTATCGGTCGACCACTCCATTGGGAAGTAATCTCATTTTGTAGGTCCATTTGCATCTAAGAATCAATTTATCGCAGTGATTAGGAATAAGAGACCACGTTCCTTGTTGTTGAAGAGCCTTGAATTCATTAGACATTGCTATCTGCCAGTGCTGATGTTGGTTGGCTTAATTATAAGTTGTAGGGTTGTTGATGGAGTCTGTGGTGGCAATAAGATTGAGTAATTTCCTTAGTTTGGAGATACCCAACTTGAGTCTTGTTTATGTAGGATGATAGAGAGGAATGGAGTTGTTGACAGATGAATTAGAGGGTGTATTGAGTGGAGCATGAATGGTTGTATTGGGCACGAATGTGGAAGGAATTGGTATGGCAGAGATGTGCAAGGAAATTGCAGAGAGGTTGGAGCTGATGGGCTGGTAACGTGGGGTGAGTAAGAAGTAGGGGAGATATATACGTGCTAATGATTGATTTGGCTAAAGGTAGATCAGATGGCTTATAGGGAAAAGTTTGTTCGTGAAAGAACATGTGACGAGAGATGTGCAGTTTGTTAGTGTGTATGTTGAGACACCTATAGCCTTTGTGAAGGGATGAGTATCTGAGAAAAATATACTCTTGAGAGCGAGGAGACAGCTTGTTCGGAGTGTAAGGTTTCAGCCATGAGAAGCAGAGGCAGCCGAAGGTGCGGAGATGATTATAGTTGGGGTGTTTTTCGTGGAGCTTGATATAAGGAGTTTAAATAGAGATGGCTTTAGATAGAAGTCTCTTTATGAGTTAGTACGCGTTCGAAAGAGCTTCAGCCCGGAATGAGTGTGGGAGATTAGCCACATGAAGAAGGGTTCTGGTGATATCAAGAAGATGCCTATGCTTTCGTTCAACCAACCCATTTTGTTCGGGCGTGTGAGGGCAACTAATTTGATTAGTAATGCCATGATCATTGAGGAAATTCTTGAATGATAGGCTTGTGAATTCGCCTCCGCCATCCGACCTGAAGGTTGTGGGTTTAGCCTGGAATTTATTCTGAATTAAGGAGCAAAAGTTCTTGAATTTGTTTATTGTTTCATCTTTTGAGTGCATGAGATAGAGCCACAAAAATCGACTGCAATCATATATGAAGACAACCTGATATTTAAAACCATTAAGAGAGTTTTGCAGTGCTGGCCCCCATACATCCGAATGGATTAAGGAAATAGGGATAGTGGAGATCGAAAAACTTTTATTAAAAGGTTTTTTGTGGCTCTTGGCCGAATTACAAGAGATGCAGATTTAAGATGAAAATTTGAAATTACAAAGTACAGGAATGTTATTAACGAGGGAAGCAAGCAGATGGTGATGAGGATGCCCGAGATGATTGTTCCAAAGACGAATTGAGGATAACTGAGCCTGGAGAGCGTGGGACAGTTGTGAGGGCACGGTAGATGACCACGTAGAAGAGGACGCTGGTCCTGGATGTCCTTTATAATAAAACCGGTTGAGTCGAAGCAAATGGAAACATTATTGTCAGTAGTTAGCTTGGAAATATGAATAAGATTGTGTGATAGAGAAGGTACATGAAGTAAGTTGGAGAGTCGTAGCTTATGTGTTGAATCTGGTAGCGGGAGTAAGCCTTGCCCGGAGTGTTGGATGGGAAGATTGGTGCAATTGGCAATTGAGACCGTATCAGATCCATTATAGGGGGCAGATGAATTGAGATTGGTGAGGTTAGGAGTGAGGTGAGAGGAGGCGCCGGAATCAAGAATCTAATCGGACGTAGGAGTGGATGTGTTGTGAGAGAACATAGCCCTCGGTGACCAAGAAGTCGTTGGCGCGTACTTGAGATTGCATCTGTGCCAGCAGTTTAAGGCGGAGTGACCGACTTCGCCGCAGATTTGGCACGTTGAGCGTTCAAGATTGTTGTTCGAAGATTGATATGAGGATGAGGATTGGGAGGAGGGTCGGACTGAGGAGTTCTTGCCTTTGGAATTGTGGAAGAAATTCCGTCCGCGAGAGGCATTGGATCGGTTGGAGAACAAAGCCACATAATCGGCATTGGAGATGAGTTATTTTTGTTATTGAGTTTGAAGATTGATCTCCTCGCTGCAGAGAAGAGAGTATAGGGTATCGAGATCGATTGGGTTGAGGGAGATACAGATAGCTGATTTGAAGGAGTTGTAGGTGGGGAAGACCATTCAGAATATAGATGATGATGTCTTCTGAATCGATATGAGAACCGGGGGCAGCGATATTGTCTACAAGATTCTTGATGTTAGAAATATACTGCTGCATTGATAAATTCTTCATTTGGATGTTATGAAGCTCATTCTTGAGCTATATAACACGAGAGCGGTTGGACGATTGAAGTCTTCGCTCAAGAATCTGCCAAACTTCTTGGGCAATGGCGGAGGTAATGACATAAGGGAGAATGGAGGAAGAGATGGTTGAAAGAAGTGCCAATATTAGGTTTCGATCGATGAGATGCCAAATATTGTAGTCAGAAGCAGAAGAGATCGGCGGACAGGGAGTATCGTCGGTGTGGTGACCAACGAATTCGTTGGCCGAAAATGTTGCATGAGTTGGAAACGCCAAATTGGGTAGGTATCGGATGAGAGTTGTGTTGGCACAAGAGTCTCGAGGTTAGAAATGAGGAATTTGAGAGGTTGGGGAATGAGGTACTCTGGTTGAGAGTCGGTGGTGGTGGAGATGGGCAGGTGGGAGGAAGCAGCCGAGCCCTGTTCTGCCATGCCTGGGCTCTGTTACCAAGAGAGGAAATGAGAGACGATAGAACGAAATGAGTTATCTCGGGAGAAATAGAGAAGAAATAGAGAGAAAAAGTATTATTAATGTCTCAATATATTAGTGCATAAGTGATATAAATAGATAAACTAATACAAGAAAACGTAACAGATAGAGACACATGTAAGGAGCTTATTGGATAGCACTAATAGAAACAACCATATATATCACACAATGTAGATATCCATCATACAAAATTAGATAAAGTAGAGAGTATTCGGTTAGGATAATAAAAAAAAGTTAGAAATCATCCATGCTTTGGAATATGGATCATCAATTTTCTGTAATATGTTAATATTGAAACAATATTAAAGAAGCCTTCTCCAACCAAACATTCTTCCGTAAGAATACATAAAAAATAATCTGCGCGTTAAAAATATAGATCGATAGTATCTATTAAATATTTTACTACAGTTTGATGTAAAAGATGTTCTTAGGTAGCATTCATGCCCTACTCGCTTAACAAGACATTAAAACCAAGAGACGACACACACGGGAGAACCCAGGGTGTAGAATCACCCCGTACGATCTCCCACTCCCACAAAAAAAATAATTTTATTAAAGATAGTTGGCCTGCCATGCGAGCGCACCCAACATGGCAAAGGCCGGGATTACAAAGTATCAAACATCTGTAAACAGTAGAACATCACCAACATTGACATATAGATCAACTATATATGTTTCTCTATAACACAAATCGAATCAGATCTAATACCATTAAAACAGAAAGCATCATCCCATAGGCAAGGATGATGCCTCCTTAGCCGAGCCTTGCTGTGCTTCAAATTTGGAGGCCTTGAAGAGATCATTACCCATTGAGCGAGCTGATGCCACTGACCGAGCCTTTCGAGCAATAGCAGCAATCTCCCTGCTGCCAGGATCAATCCGCGCAGCCATTTGAGCTAATGAAATCTTTTTGTAGCTGGCCATATCAACCTGTGCTCTTATTGAAAGGTCATATGATCATTGCTAAAGAACTGTACAAAGAAGTCATAGGCAAGGCATGCCTTTAGCTTCGAGATAAACAAATTCATCTGACAAAGGATAAAAGGTTCTGCTCACCTTGACATTGCAGTCAGCCCTCCTTAGCCGAGCCTTGTTGTACTGCAATCGGCATTTCCTAGCTTCCGAGCCGCAACAAGTTGTCGAGCTTTCGAGTCATCGCAAGTTGGGCCAAGAAGAGAAAATTTAGTGCTAAATTGTATACTTATAAGAAAGTGACAACCACTCATGTTAATTTACACATTCTTACAAAATAACTTGAAAAAAGTTCAGTACCTTCATTAAACTTCAAACATTAAATAGTTGCAGAAATTATGGACGAGCAGCACAATAACCGCTGAAACAACCATATAGATCACACAATGTAGAGAGCCATCATACAAAATTAGATAAAGTAGAGAATATTCGGTTAGGATAATAAAAAAAGTTAGCAATCATCCATGCTTTGGAATATAGATCATCAATTTTCAGTAATATGTTAATATAGAAACAATATTAAAACAGACATCTACAACCAAACATTCTTCCGTGAGAAGTTGCCGCTATCGCCTGAACGACTTTTTAATTTAATTCAGGAACTTTGCAATAAAAATTAGGATTCATGCAAACTGAAGTTTAAGAAAATAGTATTAATAATAATTTTGAAATTAAGTCCACAGACATTTTCAAATCCATCGTAGCAAAAAAGTCATTTAAGATTTCAATAAAATTTGTTCTAAATTGGTTCATTCATAGAGCAATATTACATTAATCCATTTAAAAATCAATAAAATATTAGTAATAAAAAATAGTTGGATAAATGATACCTCTCCAGAAGTAAACTATGCCTTCAAGATAGTTTTAACTGGCTTGTATATACCTTTTAATTGTTATAGAGCGATGGTATACCCTGCTAAATGATGAAAATTTGAAAATAGCAGTAAACCAAACTAGAAAATACCATGTCGTCGCATCCAGTAAATGAGCTCAAGGGATATAACACAAAACATGTGAAATAGATAAAACAGTACAACCAAGAGACGACGCACACGGGAGAACCCAGGGTGCAAAATCACCCCGTACGATCTCCCACTCCCACAAAAAAATTAATTTTATTAAAGATAGTTGGCCTGCCATGCGAGCGCACCCAACATGGCAAAGGTCGGGATTACAAATTATCAAACATCTGTAAACAATATAACATGATCACCAACATTGACATAGAGATCAACTATATATGTTCTCTATAACACAAATCAAATCAGATCTTACACCATTAAAACAGAAAGCATCATCCACCAACCCATACATGATCCTCAAGTATCGTTAATAGATCTACCCTCCTTAGCCGAGGCTTGCTGTATTAAGAATAACATTGCAATCTTCAATGGCATTTTCCCATTGTCCAAGTTTCGACCGGCAAGCAGCTCGGTTGCATAGTAGGATTGAAGAGATCATTACCCATTGAGCGAGCTAATGCCACTGACCGAGCCTTTCGAGCAATAGCAGCAATCTCCCTGCTGCCAAGATCAATCCGTGCAGCCATTTGAGCTAATGAAATCTTCCTGTAGCCGGCCATATCAACTTGTGCTCTTATTGAAAGGTCATATGCATTGCTAAAGAACTGTACAAAGAAGTAGAGGAAGAAACATAAGTGGACGAGGTTACTAATGGAGAGAACCATCTCAATTTATTCAAACATCAACGGCTGTGATAATGCGGTTTAAGTTGTACGTCCAGGATGAATCCACGCCAATGTTTGTCCTGGTAACAACCCGCTAATTAACAAAAAATCGGTGTTTACGTTGAGAACAAATAGGGCGGATCACACGATTGTTTAAGTTTCAAACCAGTAGGATGTTTCTCTAACATGTTTTTTACTTTTTTACTTGCAGAAAACAAAAAATTTTGTTAAACTCTTTTAAAGTTGAATATTTAATATTCAAAATCTAATGCATAAAATTTCATAATAATTAATATTAATAAAATAAAAACATATTAATATAATGCAATAAATATTATATCATAAAAAAATTTATTATTATAACAATTTGATAAAATAATACGCATATATTATATACAATTTATTTAATTATTATTATTATATTAAAAATATAATTAATGTTAAATTGTCTTATAAAAATTTTGAAATTGAAATTAGAATTTAATTATTATCTACATATCATCAACATATCTAAATTCTAAAATCTAACTTAACTTAATTATTAGAGTAAAGTAATAATTAAATTAAAATTTATTTTCAAGATTCTTATGGTATTATAAAAATTCTATTATAATTAAAATTTTATAAGTTCTCTATATATTTACAAAATTTTCTCCTTATAGAAAAAAAATTATTTCAAACACTTTTAAAGTTGAATATTAAAAAACTAATGTACAGAATTTCATAATAATTAATATTAACAAAAGCAAAAACATATTAATATATTGAAATAAATATAATAATTATTGTGTCCCAGAATATTCGTGGCGGTAGAGAAATATAAAGTTTGACTTCTTAGTGTTGTTCGAAGATCCTATACACATACATATGAAATAGAAAGGGTGCAACATTCATAAGAGACACTAGAGTTTTTACGTGGAAACTGACCCAATTTGAATCAATCAACTACTATTTGCAGTCAGTTACAAATGAGGCCTTTTCATGGGGGGAAGGCTTTGGGTTGATGTAGATAGTTGCAGCATATTACATGGTGGGAATTAGAAGAATTAGTATTGAAATGTTCATTTAATCGACAGAAACATAGTCGGCAGGCGACATAGGCCGGAAAGACAGTAGTTTAGCGACGGAGGTCGGAAAGACTATTATTTGGCAATGAAGATATGAATGATCGTAGTCAGCTAAGGAGGTCGAAGGGACTGTAGACGACGGGCGACAAGGTTGGAAGGATCGTAATCAGCAGGTAAAGAAGGTAGGAAAGACCATAGTCAAGTGACGGTGGTTGGAAGGACTGTAGTCGGTGGAGGAGGTCGGAATGATCGTAGTCAGTGGAGGAGGTCGAAAGGATAGTAGTCGGTAGAGGATGTCAGAAGGATCGTAGTCAGCGGGCGACAAAAGTTGGAAGGACCATAGCCGGTGAGGGAGGTCGAAGGGACCGTAGATGGCGGGCGACGGAGGTTATAAGGACCGTAATCAGTGGGCGATGAAGGTTGGAAAGACCGTAGTCTGGTGATGATGGTCGGAGGGACCGTAGTCGACGGAGGAGGTCGAAAGGACCATAGTTGGCAGAAGAGGTTGGAAGCACCGTAATCGGCAGACGACGGAGGTTGGAAGGACCGTAGTTGGTAAATGACGGAGGTCGAAAATGCCGTAGCAGTTATTTGGATATGGAGATCAGAAGAACCGTAGTTGATGAGTGATAGTGACCAGAAAGGTCGATGTCTGGCGACGGAGGTACCATTATCTAGCGACGGAGGTCAAAAGGATCGTTGTCTGGCGACGGATGTTGGACAAACCGAGTAGATGGGCTAAACAAGCTATTGTCTGGTGAAGGAGATTGGAAGGATCGTAGTCGGCTAGAAACGAAGGTCAGAAGTCCAGTGATCGGCTGAAGTTCGACGTCAGGTAGAAGTCCGACGAAATGCGACGACGGGCAAAAGTTCGGTGTCGAGTAGAAGTCTGGCGTCAGGTAGAAATCTGACGATGATCAATGGCCTAGTGGAAGTCTAGCAATGGTCCGACACTGGGCGGTGGTCCGACGACAATTGGGTTGAAGTAAGACGGAGGTCTGTGGCAGAGTGGTGGTCTGACAACGGTCAGGCTAAAGTCCGAAGGTGATCGGCGGCTGGGTGGAAGTCCGGGGATGGTCGCCATCCAGTGGAAGTTTGGCTGTGGTCAGTCGTCGCGCGGTGGCCCGATGATGGTCCGGTTGAAATCCGACGATAGTTAGCGGTCAAGTGGTGGTCCAACGATGGTCGGGCTAAATTCCAGCAACGATTGGGCTGAAGGTCTGACGACAGTCAATAGGGGTTCGCTAGCGGTGGTGCTAAAGCTCCTAAAGCATTAGAGCTCTCTCCCATCTCTAACCAAAAGGTCCCCTTCATGTAGAGAGTAGGGGTCTTTTTATAAATTTTCATGAGTGGCACACCCCATAAATATAGAGAAGATCTGGGGCGGGTTCGTTGTGCTCCATCGGATGGCTCGTATTGATTTCCCTGATCATAGAAAGTTTTTGAACTATTTAAATGCCTTAACGATGTCGGAATTTAGCAGTCTTGGGCTCATTGGATTCGTCTTGTCGAGCCGCTCGAATTGACTATAAACATGCCATATTTAGATTTCATTTTGTCATTCAAATAATGCTTTGATATTTTCAAATGTGGTTCAGACCCCCAATTTGGACCCATTTGGGATCGGGTTAGACGCAATTCAACATATCATCCAGCATAATGATCACGCCAAAACCCAAAAGATGCACATCTGATTGCTAAATAAAGAGAGATTGACCATCCCCGAGTGTGCAGAAATTGAGTTCAAGAAGAACAGTGATTCACCTTATCTAGTTTCAAGAGGCAGCTCGTCAAAGATAGCAAAGATTTTTCTTTAATTTATTTAATTTGAAACTTTGTGTTTCAAGGCATTAGCTAATCATTTTCCAATATTTAGTAATAGGATAAATAATAGGCTTCCGAAATGAAACATATTTTTGTTTCCACCAACAAGAAAGTAGATTGTTAGATTATATATATATGATTCATGGGATGAAGATGAAGCTTCTTTTATGTGAGAGAGAGGGGGACGAAAGAAGAGGGAGAGGAGCTACATGAATCAAATTCTTGTATTCATGGGCCTTCAATATTACAACCTCTTCTATTTATAGAAGAATGAACCTACTATGAATAAATGCACCTAAGATACAACCTACCTAAAATTGGATCAATATACAATGAATATTTTAAATATATATTTTCTTAAAATAGAACAATTTTCTTGTAGCTCCCATATATTAATAAATTTGATTGTGAAGTATAACTTCACACATACATTTTTGCAAAACAACAAAACAATAATAAAAATTAATAATCAAATAAAAATTGTGATGATTTTCTTTTTTTTTAATTATTAAAAAACAAGTTTAAAAAATAATAAGAAAATTGTCTCAAACAAAGCATAAATATATTCTCACACAAGCCCTTAGATTATTTGTATGCTGTTATACTTATGAATATCTACTTTGACAAAAAGTTTAGTTAAATTATATGTTGAGTTGTATTTATTCAACAATTTCTTTTAACAAAATCCCTTATATGCGAATTTTTACTTTCTTTTGTGGATAAATGAGGGCACATGTAGATTTTTCATTCTATAACAAAATAATTTAAAGAACAAAAAACACCTCTAGGCATACAGTAAAAAACACAAAATGAATCGCTGGAGAATGACTAAGCTGAACAAAAATACAACAAAAAATAAGTAAAAAACATTAAAAGCATTAGAAGAAGAATACTGGACTCATAAAGCCAAAAATATCCCAATTCAGCAATTTATCGTCCATAATGATCGAGCCAAAACCTAAAGATGCACATCCGAATGCCAAATAAAGAGAGATTGACCATCCCTAAGTGTGCAGAAATCGAATATGGGGAGAACAGTGCTTCATCCTTAACCAGTTGCAAGAGGCAGCTCGTCAAAGATAGCTAAGTTTTTTCTTTAATTTATCTAATTTGAAACTTTGTGTGTCAAGGCATTAGCTAATCATTTTCCAATAATTAGTAATAGGATAAAAATTAGGCTTCCATAATGAAAGATATTTTTGTTTCCACCAGCAAGAAAGTAGATTGTTAGTGTTGAAAAATCTCCAAATAAAGGTGCAAGAGTATAGGTTTATTTTTTTTTCTAGTATACTAATAAACTCACTTTTCTGACTTATCTTATACTTTACTTCATCTAGGCACTTATCATTCATTGGTGGGGGAGAACTTTTATGATAAAGAATGAAAATTCACAATTATATGCTTGAATAATGTGGTTCACTTAAGGGATTGCATAATTAATGATGTGGATTTTCTAAATACATTGAGATTATAAGCATAGAAAAGATGCGAGATATGAAAATTGCCTATGGTAATGCCTAAATAAACATTATCCAAACCTACAGTAGATAAGACCATCAATTGCAATGCAAAATAAATATGGAAATAACGGACATTCTTATCTTAACCTGGTATAAGAGTTGAAAAAATCTTCGAAAGAACCTTAAAGAGACACATTAATGCAAATAGGGGGAAAAAAACACATTTTCAATGCAAGTTTTTATAAAAAAGAAAGCATTAGGCCAACCTTTATATGCAAAATTCTTGATAGGGTTATTTTATACGCATAAAAAGACAGTAAAGAAATGATTTGAAGAATGACGTTAACACGACAGTCAAGATTCTCATTTCCAAATCTTGATATGCTTCCTACAAAAATAGAATATCCACCAATAGAATTGCTTGATTATAATCAAACCTTAAAATTTAAGATTAATATTATTTAAAGCAAAAGATGCATAAACACATGCATATATATAAGATTCTTGGGATGAAAATGAAGCTCCTCTTGAGAGAGAGAGAGAGAGAGAGAGAGAGAGAGAGAGGTGCACATGCACACCAATACCACGACCCCTAGAGCAGCAATGCTTTGGGCCCTGCTCTCTTAGTGCACGAGTCTTCTCTCATAGTCCGGTAGCGCCCATCATGATATATAGCCCTTGTGCTTGCTAACCCACGACACCCACACGCGACATAGCGTGGCCCTGATCCTGCTTGCGAGATTCACTTTGAACATCCGCACTAGCTTGAGTGCAATCCTCACATACCAACTGCATGACTTTTGGGAGGAAGATGATGCTCCTCTTAAGAGAGGGAGAGAGAGAGAGGAACCATAAGAATTCTATTAATGTATACATGAGCCTACAACTGCTGTTGATTCAACTATTACTAGGATGACACCTTAACATTGTTACCTGTAAAATATAGCAATTTTTTACCTAAGAAAATATTAATCCTCAAAGAATATATATATATATATATATATATTAAACAAGCTAGAATTTAAGCTCAACTCGAATTTTATCTAAAACCCAAGCTTGCATCTCGTTATCAAATTGAGCTCAAGTCTTGGACTCACACCCCTAACCTCAAACATCTGCAGTCTGATACATAAAATATTGCATACCCACTTTACCAAGCTCAAAACTTAATTTCTGGCTCAAAAGAACAATTATAAAAAACAAAGATTCTACTATAAAAAGATGTAGAAATCAAGCAAAATTAAACAAGACCATTATAATTCTTTTTTTTTTTTTTTAATGGTGGAAATACTCGAACTTCGCTCATATAGAATACTAAATACATGAGTGAATAAACTTGTCTTGAAACAACCAAATCTCTATACCTCCATGGTGGAAACGAACCACCATCCTCCCAAATTTCTGAATGGTAGCAGCCAACAAAATTTTGAGCGCTCTTTCCATTTAGAGCTTAAAGACCAAGTTCATCACAATTTCGATGCTAAATCTCAATAAAACATTAATAGTGTAGGTTTTCCATATTCTCCCCTCCATGTCACTAAGTAATTTAAAAACAAAATATACTCAATAAAAAACATTAAATCAATTTAATTTATCCTTATATTTTATTACATTTACCAATTGCACAAAATTTTGTTGCTTTCATGTTTAATTTTAAAAACTTTTTAACTATTTTAATCGATTATTTCATTTCATACATGCTTCTAACATAGTAACGTGAAAGGCATCATTCATTTAAAAAAACTATTAGAGTATGAACCATAGGCCATTATAAAGCCTGACAAGAGAGATTAGTACATGTGGACACTCCATTATAAAGCATGAAACGGAGCCACTTGATTTGGAAGACAACAAATTTAAAAAATACACAATCAAAGATTGTAGCAAAATTAAAAGATACGCATTTTTAATAAATTATTAAAATTTAAACACAAAATAAGTTCATTTCCAGAAACATAACACTTATATAAAGACAAACGCTTAACACTTAGGGTTCGTTTGGGATGGCTTTTTTATTACTTTTTAAAACGGAGTTTTAGTACAAATTTTTTTTATTTTTGTACTAAAACTTCGTTTTAGAAAGCAATAAAAAAATCGTCCCAAACGAAGCCTTAATATGATCTTCCATCATACATAACCATTTTGAATTCCTAGAGCATCTACAACCTCTCAAATCTTTGTGAATAATTCACTAACATTGACATCCTCACAAAATAAGCATGGTATATAAAAAATAACTTACAATGCCCATTTACGAAATTTGCATAAATATATAAAATATTTTAAAAGGAATAGTTTCAAACTAGTAAGCATTTGAATATCACTAAAACCTTGCAGGAGAGAGAGATTCCACTGAATGTATTTAGATAGGCATAATATTTGATTTGAGTCCGTTGAAATGTAAGAACAACTTGATCGTTTCGTTACAAAAAATTGCATTTATTTAAATAAAAAAACGATCAAAAAGACTCAATTAAAATTAAGAAATATAATGAAACTTTTGCAGCAAAACACAGATAAATTCTCCAAATATAATACAAAGAGAAAAGAAATTCCTCAGTATCATTGAACAATTAAGAAAAAAATAATGAACAGACGAAAAAAATAAGCATTATTTCTATCAAAACAGCTTTCAGTAAGTTTCTGAGCACAAATTAAAAAGCAATGAACGAGCTAATACTCATAAATGTACGTAACAGTGCAATAAATTCACCACACTATAGAAAGAAAGAAATAGATAAAACTTCACTTAGTTTCTTTGATGATGAGGCAACAAAATAAAATCCAAACGTAATTGTATGCTCCACTGTCTTCAAGCTAAATATTGTGTTGTATCGGGCCGCCACTAGATGCATTCCGAGCTTCCAAGCCGCCCCAAGCTGTTGATGCATTCTGAGTTTCCGACCTATCGAGCCGCCACAAGTTATTTATGCATTCCAAGTTTCCGAGCTTCCGAGACGCCAAAAGTTGCCGATGCATTCTGATTTCCAGAGGTTCCGAACCGCACAAGTTGCCGATGCATTCCGAGCCTCCAAGCTCCCGAGCCACAATTTGTCGAGCTTCCGATCCACCACAAGTCGAGCCAACAAGATAAATTCCAGTGCTTAATTGTATGCTTATAAGGAAGTGACAACCCTTAATGTTAATTTACACATTCTTACAAAATAAAATGAAAAAAAGTTCAGGCTCTTCATCAAACTTCAAACATTAAACAGTTGCAAAAATTACAATATACGTTGATCCGAAGAAACTTCCCCTTATGCGAAAAGATCAGAGAGCTAAAACAAGCAGCACAATAACAGCTGAAACAACCATATATATCACACAATGTAGACAACCACCATACAAAATTAAATAAAGTAGAGAATACTCTGTTAGGATAATAAAAAAAAGTTAGCAATCATCTATGCTTTGGAATATAGTTCATCAATTTTCAGTAATATGCTAATATAGAAACAATATTAAAACAACCATCTCCAACCAAACATTCTTTCGTAAGAAGTTCCCGCTATCGCCCGAACATCTTGAGCGCTCAAAGAGCACACAACTTTTTGCTTAAAAACATCTGTGTGTTAAAAATATAGATCGATAGTATCCAGTAAATATTTTATTGCAGTTTAAGGTAAAAGATATTCTTAGGTAGCATTCATGCCCTACTCGCTTAACAAGACTGTAAAACCAATACAGTAAAACCAAGAGATGAAGCACACGGGAGAACCCAGGGTGTAGAATCACCCCGTACGATCTCCCACTCACACAAAAAAAATAATTTTATTAAAGATAGTTGGCCTGCCATGCGAGCGCACCCAACATGACAAAGGCCGGGATTACAAAGTATCAAACAACTGTAAACAATAGAACATCACCAACATTGACATATAGATCAACTATATATGTTTCTCTATAACACAAATCAAATCAGATCTTATACCATTAAAACAGAAAGCATCATCCACCAACCCATACATGATCATCAAGTCTCGTTAATATAATAAGCCTCCTTAGCCGAGCCTTGCTGTACTTGGGGCGCAAATTAAGAACAACATTGCAATCTTCAATGGCCTTTTCCCATTGTCCAAGTTTCGACCGGCAAGCAGCTCGATTGCAGAGATCATTACCCACTGAGCAAGCTGATGCCACTAACCGAGCCTTTCGAGCAATAGCAGCAATCTCCCTGCTGCCAGGATCAATCCGTGCAGCCATTTCAGCTAATGAAATCTTCCTGTAGCCTGCCATATCAACCTGTGCTCTTATTGAAAGGTCATTTGCATTGCTAAAGCCGCCAAAGAACTGTAGAAAGAGGTAGAGGAAGAAACAAAAGAGGACGAAGTTACTCAACTGATGGAGAGATCCATCTCAATTTATTCAAACATCAACGGCTGTGATGATGAGGTTTATGTTGTACAACTAGGATGAATCCACGCCAATGTTTGCCCTGGTAACAGGGATCTAATTAAAAAAAAAAATCGGTGTTTACACTACCGCCTTCCACGTGGCTTTATGTTCTCCAGTTCGCCACATGGAGAACAAATTGGGCGGGTCACGATGATTTAAATTTCTAACTAGTGGGATGTTATATAATTTCATAAAATAATTTAGTAGTTGCCTAATTAGATGATAGCGGACCAAACAGAACAAAAAGCGCCACTGGGTAGGCCAATTTTTAAAGAGCAGGAGATTATTTAACTTTAATAGTAGGAGCATGAATATCTTAAATGTTCATAAAATTCATAGAGATCCTACGCCTTGGTCTGAACCGACCAAATTTCTTCCCGAAAGATTTCAAAATGTGAAGGAAGAAGAAGGGTAGAAGATGACGATGATGATGATGCCATTTGGCATGGGGAGGAGGAGATGTCTGGGAGAAGAGCTTGCATTGAAAGAGATTGCCTTGATGATGAAGACTTTAATTATGATGACATTATAAGCTAACTATGAACTTCAATCAGTACTAATTGTCTAGAGAAATGATTAATACATAAATCAAAATATGATAAATCCTGATTTTATTGTGTAATTAGAAAAAATTTATGAACAACTAGAAGTAACATTAATTAATAAACATTCTCATTGAGGAGCTATTATAAATTAACATTACATAAAAAATAATATTAGAAACTAACATAATATCTAGGAGCATAATCATGCATAGCAATACATAGCTAACTCTATATAGATCGCAACAAAAGTAAACAAGCGCATCCGCATGGAGCTATGTTTGTGTAGGACAACATTTGAAGTGGAACTTAAATTCTTGTTGAACTTGCTGCCAATTTTGTCCATTTAGAAAATCATTTTCCTTTCTATATTTAGAGCATCACATCATCATTTTATAGTAATCTAGAAGCCATTGATCATATGCCTGACACCAATAACGATATAGAATACAATGATCTATGTGAAGCATGAATCTAAGACAGCTTGTTCAAAATTTTTGAACTCTTAAGGACAACCAATTCTAATCCAACAAACTATTGAGTTCCAAATGATAAATTTGATGTCAAAAGAGAGAATTTTTGTTTTCCAACTATCTAGGAGAAGAGAAATTTAAATAAAAATAAATTGAAAGTCTTAAACAATCTTCTATCTAATAACAATGGAAACTCAAAAGGTGTCTGTTAGTAATGTATTTTGAGAAGAAAATATTGTGGTTAATGTTCAAACCACAGACAATAGAGAGCTGAACCAATAAGCTCTTGAGGGATTGCAGATTGAATAATATGACTTTTCTAAATACAATGAGATTATCATCATAGACAAGATGAGAGATAAAATTGCATATTGTAATGTCTAAATAAACATTATCCAAACCTACACTAGATAAGACCATCAATTAAAATGCAAAATAAATATGGAGATCAAGGTTTAAAAAAGGGAAATCAAGAATCGAGGCGTTTTGTCTTAGCAGCGCCTCAAGGCAGATCTAGGCAGGTGTAATAAAAAAAATAAAAAAATGATTTACTTATAAATAATTCATAAAAATGATAAAAATAAATAAAGCATCAAATTATTTATTTGACTCATCATCATAAAGATATATACAACAAATTTCAATATTAAATGTTACTATAAAATAGAAGTTTGAACCAACGTTCAAAGTAAATATTCATTTAAAATTATATAAACTATAAGGATTAGGATTCACGACGGCTTTATCTTTACTTTCATATTCTTCATAATAACTTTCGTATGTAATAATTATATCATCCTCGAATTCTATATCGCTATCATCATCAACACCTTGTTCAATTACTACGTTTTTTTAACTCTCTATATAAATTAAAAGTGGATTGAATGTATTATAAAATAAGCAATAAATTAATAACAAAATAAAGTAATACATTATATTTAATTATCAATTTTATTTTTTTTTATTAAACTCAATCCTCACTTTACCACTTTCTTTAAAATGGCTATGAAGTAAAATAAGAATAAAAAAATAAAAATTAAAAATTAAAAAAAATTAGAAAAAGTAAAAAAATGTAATAAAAATATAAAAATAAGAAGATTATGAAGTAAAAGTTATTATCATTTTTGTTGCGGGCTAGAATATATGCGGCGATATAGTTGTAATTTTACGTCTTAGCGTTGCACGGATATCCAGCTCATACATAGAGAACATAAGATTTTTTACGTGAAAACCCCTAGAAATGAGAAAAACCATGGGTTGGAATGGATTGGTTGAACAAGTATTATGCTAAAATTGATTGTAATAAGAAGCATATGCATCTAAGTGTGAATGGAAAGATGTACTTTTAGGGTGCTAGAAGTGCCTTATCTTCTTTATTTTTGTATTTCTTCATAATAAAAAGTTTTTAAGTCTTTTTCTGATTGTCATTTTGTAGACATCTCCAATATTCCAAATCATAGCTTTAATTATTAATCCATACTAGTTTTACATCTAGCATTGTTCCTAGTATATCTTTTTGGGGGAGAAGTCTTTAATTTTCCTTTTGTCTTTGAGCTTGTTGTGTTTGCTACTAATCACCTAATCTTTTATGTTTTTCGGATGATCATCACAAGTAGATATTTTAGTAAGAGACTGAGAATGGTGCATTAGATATCATAATAAATGACATGTATAAGGTCATCATCCAAGAGACCCACCTCGTTATGACCAAGAGACCCACCTCGCTAAGGTCATCATTATCACTCTTACAAAAAAAATTCTTTCCGGGGGCGCTGCCCCCGAAAACCCCCACATGGGTGTTGTCCCTTGACCCCGCGACCTGACCTGTCAGGTCGAACCCTGCCAGGGGGCAGCCCCCCCTTGGACCCCCAGCAAACTCGTATATTGTTGTATTCATGCTGTCTTATTATTAAAATATTTTGATTTCACTTCATATCTTGTGCATTTTTATATTTTATATATTATTTACTCGTTAGTATTTAATAAAAGACGTAATTCTTAAATAGTGCAATTTTTTAGCAGCCATTGTTTTATGACTAATTGAAACTTCTCTTTTCAAAGTATTTAAGTAGCGTCAATTTCACATTACCCTAGAAGTGTGAAGCATGAACAACAACTTTCAAAGGTTTACCAAATCTTGTCTTAAGGAATAAAGGATATGGTGATTACTCAATTGAACCTTAATATTTCGGAAGGAAATCCAAATGGAAAATGAGAGTCTTTTATTAACATCAAAGTGGAGGTTCATTTTAATAGATGCATGTGCAAACTAATAACATAATAACACTACCTAGAGAATACATATGTATGGTCTGTTTCAATCTGGAAGCGAATTTGAATATGATGGACATCTAAATGATCTAGATTGTATTGCCATACAATATAAGATCTAGAAAAAAGTCCTAAGATCAACCACCTTAGGTTTATCATAAGAAGTTTTCCTATTGCACGGATATTTAGCTCACACTAGAGAACACAAGATTTTTTACGTGGAAACCCCTAGAAAGGGGAAAACCCATGGGGCATAGCCCAGTTGAAAAGTTTTAACTAGAATTTGAATTGAGTACAGTGGGCTGACTCGTCCCAAAGGGCGATCAAATTATAAATGTCAACCGTATGTTTGAATTCTAGTGTTAAATATAGCCTCACTTGGAAGTTGGGGAGTGAGTTAGTAGTCTAATAGTGACTTGGAAGAATTCTGGTGTCAGTTGATGGTCTGACGGAGTTTAGAGCCACAAGTAGTGCTCTGGCGGAGTTCAGGCCCTTAGGTGGTGATCTGGCGGAGTTCAGGCCCTTAGGTTGTGATTTGGCGAGGGCGAGGGCTTCAAGTGGTTGTCTGGCGAAGGCGAGGGCCTCAAGTGGTGGTCCGGTGAAGGCGATGGGCTCAAGCGGTGGTTCGGCAAAGGAGAGAGCCTCCGGCGGTGGTCCGGTGAGGGTGAAGGCCTTAGGTGGTGGTCCAGCGAAGGCGAGAGCCTCAAGTGATGGTTCGGTGAAATCGAGGGTCTCAAGTGGTGGTCCGGCGAATTGAAGGAGAGGGCCTCAAAAGATGGTCCAGTGAAGGAGAGAGCCTCAGGTGGTGGTCCGGTAGAACGACGTCAGGAGGTGGTCCAGCGGAACTCAGGCGGTGGTCGAGGAGGAGCTTGTTCCTTCTCTTCTCTTCTCTTCTTCTATTCTTGTTTCGATCCCTCTTCAAGAGAAATGAGTGATCTATTCATAGATTTTTGGAGTGGCATGACCCGTAAATAGGTGAGAGATCAAGGGTAAATGGGGAGTGGTTGGATGGATAGCTGATGTTGAATCCCTTGATCATGGACCGTTTGATGGACATTTGAATGTCTTAGTGAGGTCGGATTTTAGTGATCTTGGGTTCGTTGGATTCGTCTCGTCGAGCCCCGCAATTTGACTATAAGAATGTTATGTTTGGAAACCGTTTGGTAATCCAAAGTGTGGTTCGAAGCTTCCAACAGCGTTTCTAACTCTTGCTTTGGACCCGTTTGGGTTCGGATTTGGTTGGATTTGATATCGTTGGGTTTGTATTCTTGAGACGCTCTGTTCAACTATAAGTTTGCTGAAATTGGAGTTCGGATGGTCCCAATTTTAATTTTGGAAGTTTCCAACTTGATTTTGCATCGAGATTCATGCCTGATCAAGATAATTTTTTGATGACATATCAAGCCTAAATCAAATCTAAGATCAATAATTAAATAAAATACAACTATTTGTCTAAGACTTTGCATGTGAGAGTTTCTTATTGTTTCACTTTTTAAACGTCACAATTTTTTTATTTTTAAAAAATTATTTTCTCGATCTACAGCAACTTTATAATTATATTTATAAAAAATCTCATTTTGATGGGTCACCAAATGTTAAAAACAATTTGAGATTTATGTTTACTGAGTGGTTTTGTAGTTCTTTAATATTAATATTTCTTCGTTGTCGTTTTGGTTTTGTTAATTGGAATTTGATTATTTCAAAACAGTATTTCAGGTCTACATTTGTCAATATAGCTTGACTCGATTCTTGACAATGGTGTTAGATATCTTATTTTAAATTTTTAAAATATTTTAGATTTATTATGAAGAGAGAATAATAATATATTATTAAAATAAAAATATATAAATATATTTATAAAATAAAGATAATATTTTTAATTTGGTTGTCCAATTGAATGCATGCAAACTCAGAACAATAATCCACTTGGCCTTGTCTAATTAAACCAAGAAAATTCTTTTTTTAAAAATGAAATTAATTTTATGTTTACTTATTTCATGTGAAAATAAAAATGACTTATTATAGGATTTTGCTTTATGCAATTTTCTCTCTCCTGAATCTAATAAAAATGCTATTACTTTTGATTTAACAAGTTTTCAGAGTGTAAGTTTTGATAGGTTGTACATAGGGGTGTCAATTTTGACGTGACCCGAAACATGATCCAAATCCGACCCAAAAAAATCCGGGTTAAGGTCAACCCGGACCCGAAATGGGTCGGGTTCGGGTTCAACAAATCAACTCGTTTTAAAAATCGGGTCGGGTTCGAGTTGACCCAATAACCCAAAAATGACTCGAAATTGACCCGAAATTGACACGGAAACTCCTATTTGACTCGAAAACCCAAGATTGACCCGTTTTTGACCCAATTTTGACCCGGAAATTGAATATTGACCGAAAACTAGTAATTTTAGGTGAACTTTGGGTCATTCGTGTCGACGGGTTGACCCGGACCCGAATCAGGTCGGGTTCGGATTGACCCGAACAGTGCTGGGTCAGTTTCGGATTTGACCCGAACCCGACCTATTGACCCGAATTGACACCCCTAGTTGTAAAAATGTTCATTCTAAATAAGTCTGTATGATCATAATGAGTTCTTAACGGTTCAATCTGCATATATAATTTTTTGTATGAAATGAGTATGAACAATACATGTAAGCCCTCATTAAAAGTACGTTCATTTTATTCAGATAGGTTTATCAGACACTCATAGCAAGTCTCATGTGACATGGTATGCATTTTGACATGTCTAAATAGATAAGACATGCACTGTTCTATGATTAGTGAAATACATACATAACCGGCTTCTAAAATACAAGACATGTATAGTAATTACAAGATCCTAATCTAGTACACATTCTAATTTGATAATGATAGAATATGCATACATGCTATACTAGGTTGTTAAATAGAATATGAATATGTACTATGATGCTTGCAGGCATCATGATAAAATATATTAGCCTTGAGAATTTTAATTACAAAATTATAAAAAATATATCTTATTTTTTTTATATTACGTGATTCTTCATTATTTTTCTTTTACTTTTTCATTCCTTTCATCATTCTATTATAAATATTACTTGAATCATAATCATTTTCTTTCTTTCATAATAAATGAGCTAACAAATGAGCCGGCTCTAACTCGTATAATAAAGCTCGAGCTGATGTTATAAAACTTGAGCTCAAATAATAATGCTCAAACCAGAGGTGATGACTTGAGCTTAACTCCGTTTACACCCCTAGTAGGGGCAAGGAGGTCTGTTTGTGTGAGTCTTTGTGGAATGATCACAACATGGATGGTGGTAGAAGCAGAAGGGCCTAGAGGGGGAAACTTGGCGAGGTTCATGGTGCCTCGTAGAAGAGGCTTAGGCACTGAGGCCTTAAATGGATGGGAGGTTTATAATCGGAGCAAAAGGGGAAGAGAGAGCAGGAAAAAAGGAGGGCCGAGTGTGAGGGCTAGGTTGTTGATTTCTGATCAAAACTGTGTTTTTTTTATTTAGTTTTAAGAATCCAATCAGAAAATCCAAGAACAACTTTTTCCAGCCTCTACAGACTAACAGACATAGAATAAAGGATAAAGAATTAATCTTTAATCAAATCAAATCCGAGCTCTTTAAGACAAGCAGAACTAAAGCCTGCATGCCCCAGCTGCTGATTACATCCAGGCACACAAATAGGGAGCCTGCAAAGAATTTCCAGTCAAAAAATTCAAAAAAACATCTCAATCTAAATACTCCATGCCAAGTGGTTCAGGTACAATCTCTTTAGGCAGTCTCCTGCGAGAGGAGGAGAACTCTCCACCATTCCTTGGCGGCACCGAGCCTGAAGCTATATCTCTCAAACTATGCCGCCAACTCCCAAAGACATTCCATGATCTTCGCGATGAAGAACCTCCAAATCTTGTTGAATCTGAATTGCTATCGTCTCTAACCACTTTCAATGGATTCTCGAGCGCTTTACGAATGTATTTCATGTTGGGGCGTTTAGAAGGCTTAGGATTGAGGCAGGATCTCGCTATGATTGACATCGCCCACACCTCCTCCAAGAGATCTTCGTAAATTATGAGTGATGGATCTATAATTTTTGTAATGAGATCTTTTTTATTGATGTCAATGTATTGTAGAGTTTGCTCAAGCCAATCATTTGTTGAAGCGCCATTGGAGGCACTTATGCCTAGTTTGCCTGTGACAAGCTCAAGCAGAACCTTGCCAAAGCAGTATATATCATAAGAACATGAGGCTACTGGCAAGCCTGCAGAAAGAATAGAATCAGGTAAGGAAGCTTGCGAATTAGACTGGCAGTTCAGGGTGATAGGATTTCAGACAATTATGCATACCTGGGGCATTTTGCTCGGATGTCCTGCAAATCAGAAAGATCATAACATTAAATGAAATTTGTTTTTTGCAAAAATAATAATAATAACTTGAATTTGTCAGTGTGAGATTCAGAAAACATAAATTAGAAAATTGAACAGGTGAGATTGAGGATAAAAAAAAAAGAATAGAAGATATACTAGCAGACTTATATTAAATAGTGGCTTGTGATTTGTTTAACACAAAAAGGAAGGCTTGAGAAGATAGTCTCAAGTAAGAGAGAAATTATTCTGTGCAGTCACCGGATCGTTCAGAGGCGAATCAAAGCGCGTCACGTCACCTAGTACATATGACTTATACACAACAAAAAAATGACTAATACACAGCAAAAAAGTGACGTGGCGTGCTCTAATTTGCCTCCGCACGCCGTCTAGTGACCACACAGAATAACTTTTCCAAGTAAGGGGAATATTGACTATATTGCAGCAGTAAAATTGGCAAATTTCTTCTACTTCGAGGAACAAGCTGTTTAGATGAAATAAGCCCTCATTTTTTTTCCCTTTCTGTTTAGAAAAGGAGAAAAAAAAAACTGTTTGGATGGGACGCTTCTATAGAAATGTTTTTTAGGGAACTTCATTTTTCTACAGTTTTGAGAAGCTTTTTAATATTTGCTTCTCCGTTAAAAAACTCCATTCTCTTAATCATTATTTATAAAACTACATCTTACAAAAAGAGAGGAAGAACCAAACGAAGCCTATCAGCATGTAGCATACTGGCATGCATTTTTAAGTGGGAAATGTTGCTATTTGAAACCACTTCTTCTGGTTTGAGAGGGCTAAGATGTGTTAATCTGTCACAATAGAGGGAAAAAAAACAGCATTTATTGAATAATACTCCTTTTCTTTTGGTTGGAGAGGATTAAGATGTGTTAATCTATCACAATAGAGAAAATAAAAGAGCATTTATTGAATAATACTCCTTTTCTATTATGCTTTGGCATGAACTTATGTGGTTTAGCTTACAAATGCTTTTAATATAAGGATAGAAGGAGAATATGCTTTGAAATATTATATGTTTGATGGAAGGATTTCATCAGACCTTAGAATTTGGATTGATAACCAGATTCTATGAGAGCAATGGTAGATCTTATAGGAGATTTGCTTTCATAAAAAAACGTTGATCCATGTGAAGGATCCTTCATCTCTTGTGCAAGTAGTGCGGCTATAAAATAAGGATGATTCTTTTAGAGTTTCATAAGCCATGCTTTGGAGATTTTCACAAAATATCCTTCGGCTTAAAGTGTTGTGTATTTGGACAAGCAATTAGATATCTCTTTTCAGAATAAGACACAAAATGTAGTTAAAAGATATAACAAAATAATTGAAAAATCATTCAATCAGAATGATTTGTAGAATTTAGCTATCAGCATAGCAACCGAAGGGGAAACTTACTGTGAAAACCGAAATAATCTCGATATGACACTCTGATGGTCATCTCCTTCTTCAGCACATACATAGCTCAAGCTTCCAAGCCGCACCTCAAATTTATCATCAAGAAGAATACTACTGGCTTGGATATCTCTGCATTCCAAGGAAAAAGTTGGTAAACAACTAGATATATTTCTCATTTGAACAACTAGTTTTTGAAAAATGGCTACCAAATAATCCATCACAGCATGTCGGAGGTCCAAGGGGGCAGCGCCCTTAAAACAAATTACTTGTAATAAAGATTAAAAAATAGATAGAGGGAAACACATTACCTAATGAATTATGAATTAAATAATTTTTTTATTCATATATAGCATTTAGTGAGTCAAAGGGGGATCCGCCCCTAATGGTAGACTAACTAAATGCTATATATTTGATCAAGCAAACAAATATTCAGCATATGTTTGAGGATATCATAATATATTTCCATCATTTGCAGTGACTAAGAGAATATTCAAGTTGCATAGATTTACAAAGTGACATAACGGCAAGGCCTACCTGAAAAACCTGAGAGCAAAAAACAACAATAAAAAAGAAAGAAAATGACAACAACAGGCAATGAAGGTTGTAAAGCATAGCCTAACATTACAGCCACTATGTGGTTTTTGAGCTTCCTATTTAGAATTTTCACATGTTTCATTCCATTGGCAGTGAATTTTCATCTGAAGCAATAAAAACAATAAAGAATTAACTTCTCTACAGACAATGACAGCTGCAGCTTTGAAAAGAAACTGTCCTAGAAAACTATAATTATTTAACCCTAAATAACATAAATTTTGCAGAAACTAAATCATTAACATGCATGTATTTGGATTTATGGTGAAAAAACCAGTAAAATTAAGAACTTGAAGACTTAACTAAATGAAAAGTTACCTATGAACTAATGGTGGTGTAAACTCAAAATGCAGATGACAAAGAGCTTCAGCCACACCTATTGCAATCTTCAACCTGGTTATCCAATCCAATGACTGCAATCCATCATCTTCCGACTCAGCCTTTCTGTAAAGGGCATTAGACAAGTCGCGATGTGGCATTTGTCTATAAACCAGGAACTTCTCATTCTCATTCTGCAGGCAATGCCCCAAAAGGCTAATCAATCTCTCGTGCGAAGATCTACCAAACAAATCCAATTCAACCAAATAATCTTCCTTCCTCACATTGTTCATATCTATCCTTTTCACAACTACTGGACTCCCATCTTCCAAAACTCCATTGTACAGATCACCTGAATGACCTTGCTTGATGAGGTTATCCTCACTAAAATTTGAGGTTGCGAAGGCCAGCTGCTCATATGTGAAGACCTCTCCAGTATTAGGCGATTTGAAAGATAACTGAGAAGGCTGAGCCGGGCCTCCGTCATGAGTATAAGTGGCAACAGCATCCACATTCATCTCCTGCCCAGCTGAATGAACTCTACATTGCAGTATAAACAGCACAATCGAAGTTAAAATGAATACAAGGAGAGCAGTTCCACAAACAACTGCGATCAAAATATATTTCCATGTCTTCTTGCTCTTCGAATTCACTTTTCCGTCATAAGGTATGCCTCTCTCACGGTAGAATTGCTCACACTCAGTTGTGCTTCTCTGGCTTGAATCATTTAGAAAGCAATTAGAAGCAATAGAGATATGTCTACTATTTTTGTCAAACGGTGCTGAACCTTGAAAATAATTGTTAGATATATCTACAAAATTGAATCTTGATGACAGGATAGAAAACTGGGAAGTGATTGAACCATACAAAAGATTATGCGACAGATCAACTTCAATACCGGTGTGACTAAAATTTGCCACAGAGAAATCTGGCAGATTCCCAGTGAAATTATTGTATGAAACATCAAGAAACTTTATCTCTGGCAAAGAGAAAACAGAACCAGGAATCAAACCAGAGAATTTATTCCGGGACAATGCAACTGATTCCAGCTTCGAAAGACTTGAGAAAAATTCACCCTTTATAGAACCAGTTAGTAAATTGCTACCGAAGTTCAAATTTTTCAAGCTTTTTAAGTTCTTCAAACTATCAGGCAAAGATCCGATCAGTAAATTAGAGCTCAAATCCAGCGAAACAAGTAAAGAGAGGTTTCCGAGGGATGAGGGTATTTCGCCGGAGACAGACGCGTGGCTGAGGTCAACGACGGCGAGTTCGGGGTTCAAGCGACCGAACGAGAACGGTATTGGGCCGGGGAGGGAAAAGCCGGTGGCGTTGAAGGAGGTGAGAAAGGAGAGATTATTAAGCCCGTCGACGGCGAATCGGGGATTCATGCGACCGAGCCGGGTTCGACGAAGGCCGTGCAGGTTGAGAGAGATCACATGACCGGAAGCGTCGCAGCCAACGCCAGTCCAACTTGAGCATGGGTCGGCGCCACGTGGCCAGTCGCGTGCGCGGAGGGAGAGAGAGGCGCGCAAGCTGTAGAGAGCGGCGAGATCAGTGGAAGAGGAGATAGTTTGGCCTGCGCTGACAGGAAGGAAGGCGGTGAGAGCAAGAAGGATGACTAGGAGAGGCATCGTGGTGATCGGGCGGTGATCCAACTCAGCGCCACCGTGGCTGACGGCTTTCCCGCATTGCAGGAGGCCAAGTTAGCTGATTTTTTGAAAGCTCAGTGCATTCAATCTTTACTTCCCTTCAGAGAGAGAGAGAGAGAGAGAGAGAGATTTTGAAAGTTGGTATTAATGAGGAATCGGGAACGCCAAACCGCGTCTGAGATGCAGAGAACTTGGCTTTGTAAGATTATAATAAAGAGAGCATCACTAAAAAAAAAAAAACTGCTTCTTTGCGAGTGGACTCGCCGGAAATAGGTGGTTGGAGATATCAGAGGAGGAAGAACTGAGGTGTTGGAAATTCGAGAGAAAAAAATCGGCTCTTTTTTATTTCGACGTTTTCAGCGCGAACGAGAGAGTGGCATTTGGAAATTTTTGGGATCTGCTCTTCTGCATCAAATATTCAAAAATATATATACATATTTAATTCTGACGTATATTGCAAATTTCAAACTAAATTTTAATGATATTTATTTAAATGTATAATCACAGTCAAATTAAATGTACATGAGAAAAAACTGAAATTAAATAACTTCATAATTTTAAAATGTATAAGAAAACTTTAATATAATTTATTCATATTAAAAAATTGTTAATCAAAAAATTTAAATTATGTATTTTAATATCCAATTAAATGAAATATATATATATATATGGAAAAAATCTAAAATTAAATGAAATAAAACAATTTTTTGAGTTAAAGAATATTTGCTTGCAAAATAATTGAAAAACTAAAAATGTCAATTAAATATAATAGAAGTTAGAGAAAATACAATAACAAGATAAAATTAAACAATAAAATAAAACTTTATTCGGAGATAATTTTAATTATATACATGGGGGGACGTGACTCCCCTAAAAATAAAAAAATCAATTATTTAATATGAAAGTTTCAAAAATTAAATCGGAGACCATCTGAACTCCGAATTCAATAAACATACGGTCAAATTGAACGTCTCAAAAATACAAATCCAACGACACCAAATTTGACTCAACCGAGCCCAAACGAGTCCAAATCAAAGACCCGAAGCTCATTTGGATGGCTTAATCCATAATTTGGATTATCAAGCAGGTTCCAAATATGACATGCTTAAACATGAATCGAGTGGCTCGACGAGATGAATCCAACAAGCCCAAGATTGTCAAATTTTGATATCATTAAGATATTCAAATGCTCAATAAACGATCCATGATCATCGGCAGTCCATTCAATATCGAGTAAATTTTAGTTGAAATTATATTAAAATGATTGAATTTGAAACTCACTTAAATTAGCTGAAATGAAAATATTTTAAAGAATCTTGAGTAAATTTTAGCCCTCGACCCAAACGGTCTGCTTCGTTTTCCGCTTTGTTCATCTCTCACCACTCGCGACTCACGATCTCGAGCATAACGCTCATTTTCCTTTTTGCTCATCTCTCGTTCCTAAACGGAGACCGCCCGTGACAGATATTTATATCTTCTAAGTTCTAAATACCATGTTATTTGCATTATTAATTTTGATCTTACAGCTTCTCTTGACTCCGGTAATGAGACAGCAAATAAAACTATTTTAATTTAGGCCCCCATGATAAAATTTACGTCTCCACCACTGGTTATGTAGAAGCTCAAATGATGATTTATAGTTATAATACAATTCTAAATGTAAAATTATCTAAGAGTCAGTATTTAAAATAAAATAAAATAAAATATTTGTATTAATATAACTTTGTATATTTAACACATGCATAATCTATCTATAATACATTTATAAAAATAATTCTAGACGTTTAACTATAACTCACCATTTTTTTAGGATATTCCATTGGCATACCCCAATTTTTTACCTATTGCTTCCCAATTATGCGCATCATATTCATCTTTAAAACTCTTTTCTCATTCTAAGTATAGGAAATCATGGAATTATAGGGAAAAAAAACTAAAAATATGTATCATGAGAAAGTGTTTAAGAATCTAAGGTTTCGTTTGGGACGGTTTTTTTACTGCTTCTTAAAACATCTTTTAGTATTACAAAATTGTTTTAAAAAGCTGCAAGAAAGCTGTCCTAAAAGAAGCCTTAATTTACTTTGATCTGTATGTCATTCATCGGCCTGAAGCCACCTAGATGAAGTCGATTTTACTTTTATTTTCTACATATTTCTTTTTTTAGTAAAATTTTTCACTACTATGTAGATATAGTATATCAAGCTAAATAAAGTAAATATTTTGTTTATTCTTCTACCTCTTTTTTTTTTTTTACAAAGGTGTTGACTTTTTATTTTTCAAACCACAATCTCACAAGTTAAGCTACCAAGGTCTTCTCCTACGACCCGCTATCGCAAGATTGAAAGCTCATCCCTTAACTTCTTATCTGATAGCTTATGATGTCATCTCCTCTTATGATTCATGGTAATATCAATGTCAATGATCATTTTTGACATTTCAAAATTATTAATTTAATTTAAATATTATCAATTTTTATTTTTTATCAAAATATTGTAATTTGAATTGAAATTTTAATCAATTATTTATCGAAGAGGATTTTAATAAATTTATTTATTTATTTATTATCACTTTAAAATATTGTATTCATAGATGGAAGACCGCTCTAAGAGCGTCTCCAGCCGAATGCCTAACACTCGCTTGGCGTCGCTTGTTTGCTTCATTTAATCGACAAAATAAACGTCATTCGCGTAAGGGTGAACAGTGCGATGTTCACATGCTTTTTTTTTTTAATTCAAAAATTATGTTAGAATAAAGTATGAGAAAATAGAGTTCAATGGAGACGTATTATTGCATTTTAAAATATTGCTGTATTTTTTAGTGAAAATTGAGTTATGTTGGTGGAGATGGCCTAAATTAGAATCATATTAGCCTATAACAAGTATATGCTTGGCTCTAAATCAATTGGTTTGATTTTGAACAACCTTAAATTAAGTAAAATCTACTCCAAATTTTATATTTAAAATTTTTATTATTCATAAATTGCATAGATTGCATTTTAATTAAAGGAATGAGAAAAGCAAATTTGTCAAATTATCAAAGAGAATAAAAATTAAAAAAGAGAATTTATATACATAATTTTTGTCATGTGAACATAAGTGGGTTTTGAGATGCGTATTGTACGAGAAAAAGTTTACCTTTTATATTGTCATGTGATGAAATTAAAATATTTTTTATATGTATTCAGAAGTCATCATAATCGGACACGAAATTGATGCAAATCGAAATTGAAAATTAATTTACCCAAAAATAATTAAATTAAAAATTAAATTCGGTTACATTAAAACTCTGATTTCTGCAAATTTATAGTTAAATTGAGCATCTCAATAAGACGAACCCATTAACACCAAATTCGGTCCAATCTAAGCCCAAATCAAGGACAAAAAAAATATTTGAAAGATTCAAAGCATCGATTGGATGACCAAATTATATCAAAATATGACATGTTTATTGTCGAATCGAGCGGAACGACGAGAAGAATCAAGCCCAATATCACTTAATTTTGACATTTATTAAGGAACTTAAATGCTTGATGAACACTTTATGATTAAGATAATCAATATGAGTTATTCGATGAAATACTCTAAATTTATCATGGATCTTCTTTATATTTACTGAGCATGTCACTCTAAAAAAAAAATTAAATAAACCATCATTCATCACATGGAAGAAGGAGGAGGCACAGAGAAAACTAGAGGGCTCTCTTGCATTCTCCAGCCGCCGCCAAATTTCTTTCTAACCACTTATCGTCACCCTCTGACTACGGTCCTTTAGGCTTCCGTCGATTGCCAGTCACGGTCTCTCCGACCACCGTTGTCTGACTATTGTCCTGCCGGCCACCGTCACCCGAATACCGTCCTTCCAACCTCCGTAGGCCGCCTACCACGGTCTCTCCAACGTCGCCCTAACTATGGTCCTTCTGACCTCCATCATCCACCAAACATTGTCCCTCCGACCACAATCACCCAACTATGGTCTTTTCGACCTCCATCGCCCACCAACTACAATCTCTCTGACCACCATCATCCAGCAATGATCCTTCCGACCTTCGTCATCAGTCGTCTATGGTCCATCCAACCTCTATTGCTCAATTACGGTCCTACCAACCAAACAAATAGGACAACACTTTCTTGAGAACAGCTCATTTGTCATTAAATTCTTCCAACTACGAATATGTAATGTGATATATACAATGTATATTTATCACATTGAGCGGCTAAGCCAACACCTTATCAGTCTTGGCACGTACTTCCATGAAGTAATATAAATTCAATTTGAGTCTCCCTCATATATAGTTACATGTAAATATTTTCTATCAATCTCTAACTATATATACACTCTTGATTTCTAAAATCCTCATAGATGAGGTAACTCATGATTATTAACAAAGATTTCTAAGTCATCAAGTGACAAAGTAAACTATAAGACTAACAAACAAAAAAAGATGGAACCATTGGATGTTAATCGGGATGCATCATCTTGCTTGGTAGGTTAATCTTCAGTTTCCTACATCGGCTCATTCCTTTCTCATGGGTAGTTTCCGCCACATAGCACTATATTGTTATTCTTGGGTAGCTCACTCCAATCAATGTGAAGTTATAAGTCCCTTTTTTATGTTCTTTTCGGTGCCTTCAAAAAAAAAATTTCTTGCTCAAAAATATCCTCTTTCGAGCCTCATATATATGATCCTTTTTTACTTTAACATTATCAAATCATCACTAATTCTACCCAATTTGAACACAAACATTGACTCATTAATTGAGAATACTTTGAACAAAAAATTTATGCTTCTTTAAATAGGCATTTATATTTATTTTAAAATTTCAAAAATATTCTCAAAACCACCCCCCTTCAAAATTGATAATTTTATTTTGCAATTAAAAAATAGCTAAAAAAATTAAATCATAAATTTTTATTTACAACTTATAAAGTAATCAATTGAGGCATCAAGCATTAAAAGAAGGTCTATATCTATGGGAGAAGCAATGTCATATAAAAATATTCATCTGATGTCAGATTCATGCTGAGGCACTCAATTGACCCTAAAAAAGTGTTTGACAATTCATTAAAAATGTGCTACCACCTTTTGCTTATTTTTTTATGCAAATGAATAGATCATGCGTTTGATTTTGATTTTTTTGTATAAGCTGGATAGAATTGTGGTAAGATAATGCCATTAATTTGGCTTTCTTTTACCTAATTTTAGAAAAATATATATTATTTAGTTAGCACTGAGCAGGCCAAGAGAATCATCGGAAGTTTGAAAGATTCTCCCAACAGCTGCTTTATTCATTGAACCTTCTTGTTTGTTTTTTCATTAAGGGCCAATTAAAGATAAATTTTTTTTATTGGTTTAATTTATTTGTCACATCGCTATCAGAGTTCTATTTGATTTTTTTATTATTATTTAAAATAAATAAAAATTTATGTGCATTGAAGTTTTTTTTAACCCACCCAGGCTTAGGGTGGTTGGTGGGCAAGTGTGATTGGGAAACCCCCATCTCGGGTTCTAATTCTCCCTACTATGGCCTCGCCTCTTTCAGTGGGGCAAAATAAGTGTGGGCTCGATACCGGTGGGTGGTCTAGCTAGGTTCCGCCGTGTGATTGGTTATGCTGCCAATCACTATATTTGGAGTGGCAGCAGATAGATACCCCGGTCAAAAAAAAAATTTATAGTAACTTTTAAAAAATATATATATATAGAGGCATACAGGTTTGTTTAGAACAGCTTTTTGATTGATTTCATAATAAGAAAATCAGTTATTTAAAAAAATAATGTGTTTAGAAGATAGCTCTATCACTTTCTAAAAAAAAAATCATTTAAAAAGTTACAAAAACAGAAAAACTACTACTACTATTACTCTTACATCAAATATTTATTTCACTAGGTGAGGGGAATATGTTGTCTCCAATGTGTCCTATTAATAGTTAAATTCTCATTAAATTTTCCAAAAAAAAAAAAAAATCTCATTAAACTTGTCTTCAAAAAGTTCTTTATTAAAAAACTAATTTTGAAAATATAATTGAGAAAGGAGTTTTAAAAAGCAAAAATAAAAAAAGCTTAAACTAACGTAAACAAAACCCAAATATTATTTGTTGATACGTTGTCAAAAAATTATTTTGATGGGGCACGAATCTCGAGGCAAAATTAAGTTTGGAAACTTTCGAAATTAAATTGGGGACCATCCGAACTCCGATTGCAGTAAATTTACAGTCAAACTGAACGTCTCAAGAATATGAACCCAACAACACCGAATACATCCCAATTCGATCCCAAACTGGTCCAAATCAAGGGTTAGAAGCGATGTTGGAAGATTTGAACCATAATTTGGATTACCAAACGGTTTCCAAACATAACGTTCTTATAGTCGAATTGTGCGGCTCGACGAGACGAATCCAACGAGCCCAAGATCACTGAATTTCAACATCTTTAAGATCTTCAAATGTCTGAAAAACGGTTCACGATCAAGGGATTCAATACGGCTATCCATCCAACCACTCCCCATTTACCCTTGATCTCTCACCTATTTACGGGTCATGCAACTCCTGAAATCTATAAATAGACCCCTCATTTTTCTTGAAGGGGTATCTAAGCAAGAAGATGAGAAGAGAAGAGAAGGAAGAAGCTCTTCCTCGACCACCGTCGGAGTTTCGCCAGACCACCACCTGAGACCCTCTCCTTCGTCGGACCACCACCTGAGGCCCTCGCCTTCATCGAACCACCACCTGAGGCCCTCACCTTCGTCGGACCACCACCTGAGGCCCTCGCCTTCATCGAACCACCACCTGAGGCCCTCTTCTTCGCCGAACTACCACCTGAGGCCCTCGCCTTCACCGGACCATCACCTAAGGCTTGAAGTTCTGCCAGACCACCACCTGAAGCCTAAAGTTCTGCCGGACTATCAACTGAGACCCGGACTTTTGTCGTACAGTTATTATTTGTAATCTAATCGCATTGGAGGCGAGTTAGCCTATTGTAACTAACTCAAGTTATAGTGGAATCATTTTCAACTGGGCCAGGCCCCGTGGTTTTTCCCTTTTTCCAAGGCTTTCCACGTAAAAATGTTATGTTCTCTATGTGTGAGCTGTATATTTGTGCAACGCAAAGACGTAGTATTCTAACTCTATCGCCGCGTATATTCTATCCCGCAAGAACTGTATTATTTAAACTATTATCTCAGTTCTTGAATAGAATTAGGCTTCACTTGAGACAACTTTATTATTTTTTTTAAAACAATCATAAAATTTTTGTACTAAAAAACTATTTTAGAAAATATTAAGAAAATTATTCCAAAGAAAACCTTAGTC
>NW_021318517.1:199866-201944 GCF_001605985.2 Dendrobium catenatum
TATATATATATATATATATATATTCACCGTAACAATTTTACAATTACTTTTATAAAAAAGATGCAACCATCTCAAAGTAGGCCTGTAGGCGTTGTTTAGAACAGCTTTTTTATTGCTTTCATAATAAGAAAATCAGTTATAATTTTAAAAAGTTCTTTATCAAAAACTAATTTTAAAAATATAATTTAGAAAGGAGTTTTAAAAAGCAAAAATAAAAAAGCTTAAACTAACGTAAACAAAACCCAAATACTTATAATTGTTGATACGTTGTCAACAAGTTATCTTGATCGGGCACAAATCTTGAGGCAAAATCAAGTTGGAAACTTCCGAAATTAAAATTGGTACCATCCGAACTTCGATTGCAGCAAACTTACAGTGATATTGAACGTCTTAAGAATATGAACCCAACGACACCAAATATATCCAACCAGAGCCCAAACGGGTCCAAATCAAGGGTTAGAAGCATTGTTGGAAGGTTCGAACCATAATTTGGATTACCAAACGGTTTCCAAACATAACGTGCTTATAGTCGAATCAAGTGGCTCGACGAGACAAATCCAACGAGCCCAAAATCAATGAATTTCGACATCTTTAAGACCTTCAAATGTCTGACAAATGGTCCACGATCAAAGGATTCAATATCGGTTGTTCATCCAACCACTCCCCATTTATCCTTGATCTCTCTCCTATTTACGGGTCATGTCACTCCAAAAATTTATAAATAGACCCCTCATTTCTCTTGAAGGGGGATCCAAACAAGAACAGAAGAAGAGAAGATAAGTAAGAAGAGAATGAAGAAGCTCCTCCTCGACCACGGCCGAAGTTTCGCCAGACCACAGCTGGAGTTTCGTCGAACCACCACCTGAGACTCTCTCCATCGTCGAACCTCCACCCGAGGTCCTCTCCTTCACCGAACCACCACCTGAGGCCCTCGCCTTCACTGGACCACCACCTATGGCCCTCTCCTTCGTCGAACCACCACCTGAGATCCTCGCCTTCGTCGGGCCACCACCTGAGGCCCTCGCCTTTGTCAGACCACCATCTGAGGTCCTCGCCTTCGTCGGACCACCATTTAAGGCCCTCGCCTTCGTCGGACCACCATCTAAGGCCCTCGGCTTCGTCAAACCACCAGATGAATCATTTTCAACTGAGTCAGACCCCGTGATTTTTCCCTTTTTCCAGGGCTTTCCACGTAAAAATATTATGTTCTCTATGTGTGAGCTGGATATATGTGCAACGTTAAAACGTAGTATTCTAACTCTATCGTCACGTATATTCTAGCCTGCAACAATTGTATTATTCAAACTATTATCTCAGTTCTTGAATAGAATTAGGCTTCACTTGAGACAACTTTATTATTTTTTTTAAAACAACCATAAAATTTTTGTACTAAAAAACTATTTTAGAAAATAGTAAGAAAATTATTCCAAAGAAAACCTTAGTCGATCTAATCATAAGATTCAAACTAATCTTCTATATGATGACATATGTTCTAAAAATAATTATTTTTCTGATAAATATTTTTAATAAATCTTGGAGGTTGACTTTGCTAGCTGGTCATAATTGTTACTTGTCTTCTCTTCCAACTCAAGAGATGTCTAAGAGTTTTCAGAGTCGTTAAAACACTGATTTGTGAGATTTTTGTGGCATATTAATTAGGTGTAAAGTTTAATATCTTAATCAGGGTCATCAAGAACAAGTTCAATGGCTAATTGTAATAAGCAAAGCCACTAAAGCGGAGGATCAACCGACAAAATAATAGACAAATTTGCAAGTCGATCGCCCTCAATCATTGTCATATAAGAAAATTCTAAATTAAGGCCGCCTAGATGCAATTTTAGTTAAGTAATGTTTGAATAATAAAGGGTTGTTATGAGTATGTTTGGGATAGTTTTTTAACTCTTGAATTTTATAATTAGTTCTCATATATCTATTTTGCTGTAATTTTGTAATTTTTTTTTTTTTTGATAATTTATGTGATGTTTAGAAGGTTTTGTAAAATAATATAAAATATAAAATGAATGCATTAGATTTAAACTAATAGATCAATATAAAACAAATAAATGTGATTTTTTTTT
>NW_021318517.1:202379-235112 GCF_001605985.2 Dendrobium catenatum
TTTTTTTTTTTTTTTTTTTTTTTTGCTTTTTTGATAATTTATGTGATGTTTAGAAGGTTTTGTAAAATAATATAAAATATAAAATGAATGCATTATATTTAAACTAATAGATTAATATAAAACAAATAAATGTGATTTTTTTTTTCTTTTGATGTTTAAGTAAAATGAATGTAGTGTAAAGTCTACTCATTATGTTAGTCAGTGGCTAGTCGCAACGCTAGGGATAGTGATGGTGGGCAACATCTAGTGTCAACTATGGAGTTCGTTTGCAGTACCTTTGAAATTCAGACAAAATCAAAAGAGTTTTAAATGCACAAAAAATTAAATTCATATTGAATTTGGATTATTATTATTATTTTTTTTTTGCAATTTTTTTTCATCAAATCAAGTATCAAAACTCTTAAAATCACAATATTTAGAATATTTTACACTCATTTTTTATCAAATAAAATAGCCCAAATGAGATTCATTAGATTCTTAAACAAATAAGCTTATAAAAAAAGACTTGTCAAGGAATTATCAACATTATATTTTTTTTGCAAGGAAGAGTATATTATTATCATTATGAGCCTCTTTTTTGATATTAGTCTAAATAATTTTTAAAATTTTATTGATATTAATATTTTGACAATTAGTTTTCTAAATAACCACAATTAATATTCCAAAAGAAAATCCAATTATTTATATTAAAGAACTCCACATTGGATTGGACATTTAAATTGTGATTTCTTATAATACATGCAACTTAGGCTTGGGCAGATGTCAACGGTCAAATCATTTCTAAATTCGACTTAGCTAAACTAAATAGATTAGGATTGAAATTAGTTAAGAGTTGACATTTTTTATTGAGATAGGAGTCATTAATTGTTAAGATAATTATCATCATTTCGGAAAATTATTTCTTTGCAATCAAACGTGTTAAATTTGAATACTATTGGCTAATCATATTTTTAAATTAGATATAAATATCATTAGTTAAGTTTATATATTTTTTAAATTATGATTAAAAATAACATTTGGAATAGTACTTTTGTTTATAATTTTTTATCATCACAAATAATAACTATTTTTTATCTATAAATTGACAGCCAAAAGTACTATTCCAAATGTTATTTTTAATCATAATTTAAAATATATATAAACTTAACTAAAACTTAATTAAATTTAAATTCTTAGCCTCAATTTTCATATTTTGGGACATCGAAATTCGTATATTAACCGAATTTGTGGAATAATTGGCATGAAAATTAGTACAAGCATATTAGGTATCCTACATCTTTAGTCCATATGATTTGGTTAAGATTTTCAATTTTAGCCCTCTAAGAAAGAAGAAACTATTTCAGAAGGTTTGGCAATCGAAGAACCTTTCATATTACACAAATATATGTTACTATACATGCATATATAATGATATTTTTTTTTTTCATTAATATGTTATCAATATATTGGAGCACTACAGGAACGACAAGCAAAAACAACCAACGACAAGCAAAAACAACGAAAAGCTAAGAGGCAAAACCAATAGAGGATGGTTGGGGGCGACAATCACCCTTTGAATGCCCGATATAATTACAGTGGACACAAAAGGGAGGAAAGGCCTTCATCTCGACATGTTGTATGTATCCAAACTTTTTCAGGATCTAACCACACTCTATCGAGAAAGTTTTTGGTAATGTCAAGCTCAACCAAAACACATGCAACAGAGGGGCAAGAGCCTATAGAGGTAGCATTGTCGACTTTTAACGGACGACCAAACAATGATCCCAAACTGTGAAGGATACGCGGAGAGAAGAGATGTGGCCATAAATTTGGGAATGAGATCCAAATGGGGATAACAGGAGATTCCCCACCAAGTGTAAGAAAATGAGACCATTTGGTCAATTTTATGTAACAATTGTTAATAAAGTAAGATTTGTGACAAAAAATTTTGCCATTGAGCTTGAGATTGAATAAAAACTTTCGGATAAAGTCAAGACTAGGACGGCGAGAATGAAATTTCCAACCAACACATATTCAAGAGGAGCCGCAAGAGCAAGGATCTCTGATCCTCCGAGATCCACAGAGAAGGTAAACCTCAAAAAGTAGTAGATTTCATCTCAGGAAAAGATGCAGCGGAGGAAATACTAGAGAGGGCATCAAGAAATAGAACGTGATTTCATCGATTCATCTAAAAAATCAGGACAGTTAAAATGATTCATGATCACCATTCCAGCTGCAAAGGGCAGGAGGAGGACAAATCGGAAGACAAAAACCACAAAAAAAAAAAAAACATCAAAAAAAGGAGAAGAGGTAAAGAGGAAGCTTCCGGGAGAACGACAACGTTATCGACATTGGCGGCCAACACCTCAGGAGAGAGCTAGGGGAAAACCTAGCAGAGCGAGGAGAGAGACAAATTGTATTATGGTGCTCTTATGCAGGCTATATTTATTAAAAAAAATGAAGGATATTTGATTCATCAAAATATCATGCAATTTCTAATTATGTTTTTAAATATTTAATTTAGACTCATTTGAATCTGAATCAAATGTTCTTAATATAATTGGATCCATCTCTTCAAACCCAATTTCTTTCAACTAAAATTTTATTTTAAATACAATTCAAATGATTCTCGAACCAATTATGAGCCGAATAATTATGTTTTTCATATCTAAAAATTTCATTAAATTTTCTTTTTGATTGTTTGAATGTTTTATTGATATATACAAAGGACAAACCAGCCCATGAACATAGAAAGCCTAAAATATTTATATATTTCACCAATCAAAACTGTACGCACAATTCTATCTGCATATTACCTACAAATTACAATTCATATACTTTTTTTTAATTTATATACTTGAATACATTGCATGCCACTTATTTTTTTTTTTTTTCAAAAGAACATTTTATTGATAATAAGAGGTTACAACAACTAAAGCTTAAAAGCCAAAAAGCAGAAATAAAAGCAAATACAAAATGAGGTTGAAGAGATCGAAGAGAGGGCTCAGTAAACGGCCGAGGCTCCCAGGCCCCAGCATCCACGAAGGCAAGCACGGACCATCCAAACTGGCGAAGAACATCCCCAATGGTTGCCACCAGCTATGACGACGAGGATACGAGCCCCGGCCACATCATAGCCAAACAAACCGACACCCACAGAAACGGCCAAAAGTCTATAGAAAAAAACCAACTGAAACCACCAAAGGGATCAAACAGAGGAAACAAGAAACTTTCTACCTCTCCTGCCACTCCCACGAAACCTCCCGCGAGAGGCGACAGAGATAACAGGTCTATCGCGAACCAATTTAAAATTATGGCCAGGATCAGAGCCTCCACAATAATCCGAAGATGAATCACACTCGGATTCAAATTCAGACGTACAATGCAACCAATTAAGATGATTTCTAAAATCCATACATGAATTATCACCCACATGATACACCAACGCTTGATTGTCTATCAAATTCACAGGGACATCCACCAAAGAATTAGAAGTGACAGACAATCCACTCCCAACATTTACACTACCTCCAACCATATTAATACTACCAATTTTCTGAGATTCCAAAACAAAAATAGAAGCAGGAGAAGAAACACCTCCATATTCGACAGTAGGACAAGCCCGAGAATCCAGAGCATTAGGCAGAACCCCAGCAACCACAACCTCAGACTCAATTAAAGTAGGACCAGAATTAATACCCTCATCAACAAGAGGAAAAGAACTGACAGGCACCTCACCACTCGAAACCAAATCAACAAACAGAACAACATCACAGATATCACCCCGAACATCCACATGGCCATCAACAGTAACACCAAAACCAGGAGAAACAGGCGCCAACCCAACTGGAACATCCACCAAAACCCCCTCAGTTCCTAAACTATTAGCTACAGATGAATCAACCATTGCATTCACCATTTCCACGCAAATTGACCAACGAAGCATCATTTAAAACAGGAGCCACCCCCGAAGGTAAAACAGGAGAAACAGGCGGAACAGACGCAGGGGGAGGGCGACAATTTCCCTGAACATGACCAATACATTTGCATGAAGCACAAAAATCGTCAAAAATCACTTCTTGAAGATACCCCAAATTCTCAGAGCCTAGCCACACCCGATTGGTATAAGATTTAGTTATGTCACGCTCCACAAGAACACGCGCGACGGAGGGGCGGGAACCAACAGATGTAGCCTTATCGATTTTCAACGATTTACCAAAAATTGAGTACCCCAGAGCTTGAAGAATACGAGGGTTAAAAAGATGAGGACACAAAAGCGGAAAAGAGATCCACACCGGAATGATCGGTGACTCAACACCAATATCCAAACTAGGTAATCATTTCATGAGCTTCATATAGCAGTTGAAAACTAAGTAAGAACGATGATAAAAAACCCTACAATAATCCAAGTCATTCTCCAGTTTGTCAAAATGTGTGTAGGATCGAGCAAGGTAACCGAAAATTCTCCCCTAAGCTTGAGGTTAAAGAAGAACTTGCGGATAGAGTCAAGAGAGGGACGTTTAGTAGGGAGAAAACCAACTAAGGAAAATTGAAAACCAGCGGCTAGAGCATTGAATTCCATATCGGAAATCCATAAGGAAGGAAAGCCCCGAAAAGTAGAGGTACGCAGATCTGGAAACGAAGGCGCGACCGACCCAGAACCAGCCAAAGCCTCTAAAAATGAGCGTGAATGAGACGAACCGCCCAAAAAACCAGGATCGCTCAGACGAACAGGGGCCATGCCAGCACCCGCCGAAGGAAAACCACCAAAAAACAAAACACCAAGAAACCAAGAAAGCTAAACCATAAGAACCAAAAAGGTTAGGAACCTCCCCTGAAAACCGAAGAACCGAGAAGGGGGAAGACCCAGCGCGGCGGGGAACCCCAGCCGACAGAGACGATCGCAAACCCTAGCAGAGCGAACTATAACAAAATTTTTTGGCACTATAATTCCTGTCAGGTTAGATCAAGAAATGTGTATCAATTGCATGCCACTTAATTAAATGACTCTAAATAACAATCAAAAGACCTTTAAAACTATTTTAAATCATATTTAATCATTTTAAAGAGTTATAATATTTTGCATACTATATTTAAAAAGTATTTAATGTACAGAAATCTAAAAGAAATGAGATAGATTTAAAGCTCTTATGGAAGCTTTGCTTGCGGTTATTGGACTTCTCATGTGAGTACAAAAAATCAATTAGGAGTGTTTCTATCATGTCACGCACAATAGATGAACTCGTTTTCCCTATTTATGGCAGCTGCTAATAAACACATTCACGTTTTTTTTAATGCCCATTTATATTTTCACACCATATGGCTTCTTTGCACGCCGCAAAGCTGCGTCTTTTTGGCGTTTTAATTTGGAAAAAAAAAATTGGTTGGCTTAATCAGTTGATTATGATTTGAAATACTAAAATTTTACTTGTAATGAATAATATTAAATAAAAAATTTGGAAAACTACGCATTTCGAAGAGAGAATCCCAATTTCTATAAATAAATTAATAAAAGATTAACAATCAAGAGAGAGAGAGAGTAGAAGCCATTGAAAACCCAACGTGAAAAACAATAACAAAAGTAAAGGAAGAGACCCTTTCAACGATAAAATATCTAGATTAATTTATAAGAAAATTATTTGGATTATAATATTCTTATTAAAATTAAGAAAAAAATCATAATTATCATGTGTATTTTAAAATGAAGATAAGATATATATACTTAATTAATTAGAATTTAAATTACATTTATCTCAAAATAAATATAATAAATTATAATTAAATATAAATAAGGATATCCTCATATAAGTTTTATTATTTTTTTAAATAGAAAAAAAAATAAACAAAAAACAGTGTTTGTTTGAATAAAAAAGCTTGCATGTTTATTTTTTTTATTTTTTTCCCAAAATTTCTTTTTAAAAAATTATAGCTGTGATAAAAAGATATTAGGAACTCAAACTGAGAAAATAATTTTTTTAAATAATATTATTGAAAATGGGAATATCAATTGGTGGATATGATATCAAGACTAAGGTTTGTTTGATGAATTCAAATATAATTACTTACTTTGGTAAATAATTTAGAATCACTTTTGACTTATAACTAAATTCTACCAACAAGTGTCAATAAAACTTAAACTTCGTTTGAGACAGTTTTCTTACTGCGCGCTTTCTGTAGCTGCTTTCTAGCACATTTTTTTAACGGTAAAAAGTAGCGATCAAAATTGTTCCAAACGAAGCCTTAAGATTGTAGATTAAGGAGCTGATAATTTGGGTTTCAATTGAATGTGAAGGCCCATTAGTGCATTATAAACTGGGCCCAACCTTGACCTAAATGAAAATTATATATGTATTAACATTAAACTCTCCATCTCTCTCTCTATCTTATTTTGAGCCAACACAATTTTATCTAAATATCAAATCCAACATATCCAATCAATTCAAAATGGGACATGACAAGCTAATTTAATATTGAGCCAGTTTATGCTTCATTTGGGTCGGCTTCCTTACTGCTTTGTAAAATAATTTTTTTTAGTGCAAAAAACTTTTAAAAGCATGAAAAAAACAATGATCTAAAGTTGTCCCAAACGAAGTCATGATTTTTTAGTGTGTTCAATTTTTGGGTTTATGATCAACTTAAAATCATTATTTGATTTTTATTTTTATTTTTTATACATATAATAATCAATATTGTCTCTAGTTTCTAAAGGCTTCTGCATGGGCATATGCTACTTGAAATAATCTCTTATTTGAATAGCTATTATAAGTCTTATATATTTTATCATGATGTAATATCAAACTCCTATAGAATGTGCAATGAGTATTTTTTGGCACAAAAAACTTGAACTTCATGGGTTGGGCTCACAAAACAAAAGCAAGCTCTTGCTAGTTTGTGTCTAACTATGGAGCTTTGAATTTCAATTAGACTACCTCCTAAAGCATCTCAAAATTAAGGGTGAGTTGTTAGCTATAAAAAGAACAAGAGGATGAGGTGAAGAAGAATCACATCTTATGATCTATTTTCCTTTGTCCAAAGGTTGGGTTGGCTTAGCAATCACAACTTCTTATTGGGTATATGAATAGTAAATGAATTTAGAAAGATTGACAATTTGTTATTGCAAGTCATGAAAATGAGTATTTAAAAGTTCATAGAAAAGAAAGTTGTTGCTTCTCAATATCTACTATGATGGAGGAAAGAATCCCATAAAGTATTAGGATATGAAAAAAATGATATAAGATTTATATCATCTGAGGTATTGAACATCATGAGACAACTATCTTAGTGTCTACAAGTTCATAAGATTTATTGAGAAATATTGGTCAACCAAATTCTTGTTGTGATTTCATCGCTCTCAATTGTGATGCACAAATGCACATTTAATTTGTGTTATTTTATCCCGAGCAGGAGATCATCCTCAGAGAAAGTGACGATTCATTCCTTATGAGCTCATAGAGCTTCAATCAAATAATGTTCAACGAACTATAATTCATATATCTTCGAATCTTTAAAAGCCTAAATAAAAGCCTTATAAAGATTTTTTCGATATAAAAACGCTTCTTATAAGCTAAATTGTACAAAAATATGTCACAAATGAGACATAATATCATAATCTGCTCCTTTGCCTAAAATAGACTTCTTCTTGAGATATTTGAGAATGATTTCTTTAATTTATTATAATGTCTTTTTCCTCATTTTTATATGATGATCATTTATTCCAATGTTACTTTTTAAAATAACCTTTTTAATTTGCTAAGGAAACCCTTTGACTTTATTTGTATATTTTATATTTATTAGACCAGCTTGTTTGACTCAGGCTATGAATTTAAGAAAAATTTTGTTGGTAGATATTTAAATCAATGAGATGACACAATATATTTTAATTTGAATATATTCTTTATATTTTCTCTCTCATCTTATTCTTTTGCCACTATAAACAAAAAATTGAAAAACTTGTTGACTTTCCTTACAGGTTGATGATGTTCTTCCAAATTAGTTTTAGTATTTTTAGTTATACTCTTTATCTTCTTTAGCTTTTTTGGTCTGATTTTTTTTAGAGGTGTATTTGATAGAGTTCGACCGGACCATGTTGAACTAGCTTGGTTGAAAAATCCTTTGAACTTATTTACCATATGGAAATGAGTCCAATCTCCCAATATCATTGCTCTGCAATTTTTTTTTGTGTTTCCTTAATTAAAGGTGCCTTAACATATAAGATGACCCCAAATAAAGTTGTCTCTACAACATATAGATAGAGTCAATTCTATTCTTCATCGGGAGACAAATGCACTTTTGCAAATTTTAATAGCTTCATTTCCTAAAAATTTGCTTCATGGAACACTAATATCTCTAAAAATACAAAGTTTCTCCTGAGATCACCAAACTCCTATTGATATCTTTGACATATCATTATGTATCTCAATTTTAAAGTGCCAAAATTATGCATCTTACATAAAATAAAGTTAGGAAACCCTATAAAAAGGTCAAAATGGGGCTAAAAGTTTTTAGATTTGCTTTAAAATATGTCTAATTTTAAGGAATAATTAAGGGATAAGACTCATACTAACTAAACTTTTGATAAAAGTATCATACAAAATCTTTTTCCACATTATATGCCATCTTATTATAACATAAATGGTATGACAAAGCTAAATACAAAAAATTATTTGGTCATTCCATATATAACATCATTTATATTTACACTTAAAAAGTTTACAATAATGCAAGCATACGATGATTTATAATTGTTATCTTTATCATTGTTGCGGACGAGAATATATACGGCAATAGAGTAAAAAATATAACATTTTAGCAATGTACGTATATCTGACATACCAACAAATAGTTGAGAGAGAGAGAGAAACACCAAAAAACTTTTTTTTATTTCAAAAATCCAGAACGAGAACCCACGGGGCCTAACCCAAATGAGAAAATTCTACTAAGTTTGGATGGATTACAAAGTTCCATTCTCCCTTTTTACTTTTTAATACATTATTTTTTTTATTGTTTCATGGTCTTTAATATAACTGCCTCATATTTGGATTGTTGTGTTAACTTTTAATTTCTTTTAAGCAAAGTATCTGCCAACTTAGTATATAAGCATGTCATGTACTGCGAAGGATGGTTTATAACTAAAAACTTTGAATTCATCCTAATCTCTTGAGTACTTCGTACAATATCGTAAGGTAGATGGCATAATACCTTATTCATGGAACCCATGCCTATCCTAGGAGGGCTATGAAGGAGGTGTCACCATCAATCACATGAAATCTGACATCTATATAAAATTTCTCAAATATAAGTGGTGGATAAATGATCCTATTATTTTATTCCCATTCTCGTTAAATTCATGTAATATTATTTTGTCTCATATGAGGTATTAAACATCAAGAGACAATTATCATAGTGTCCACAAGTTCATAAGATTTATTAAGGAACATTGCTCAATCAAATTATAGCGTGTTGTGATGGCATCGTTTTCAATTATGATGTATAAAGCACATTTGTGCTATTTTATACCAAGCAGGCGATCATTCTCAGAGAAAGTGACAATTCATTCTTTGTGAGCTCATAGAACTTCAATTAAATAATGTTCAACGAAGTATAATTCATATATATTCAGATCTTTAAAAGCCTAAATGAAAGCCTTTTAAAGACTTTTTGATATAACAAAGCTTCATATAAGCTAAGCTGTGCAAAAATTTTCGCAAACGAAGACATGATATTATATTTTGTCCCTTTGCCTAAAAAAGACATATTCTTGAGATATTTGAGAATGATTTCTTCAATTTATTATAATGCATTTTTCCTCATTTTTATATGACGATATCATTTTTCCAATGTTACTTTTTGAGAATCAACTTTTTTGCTAAGAAAACCCTTTGACTTTATTTTTATATTTTATATTTAATAGATCTGTTGCTGCTTGACTCAAGCTATGAATTTAAGAAAAAGTTTGCTCATAGATATTTGAGTAATTGAGATGACACAATATATTTTAATTCGAAGAGATTCTTCAAAGTTTCTCTTTCATATTTTTCTTTTGCCTCTATAAACATAAAATTGAAAAACTAGTTGACTTGCCTTGCAGGTTGATAATGTTCTTCTTTAGCTTTTTTGGTCTTATTTTCTTTAGAGGTTTATTTGATAGAGTTCGACCAGGCCATGATGAGCAAGCTTGGTTGAAATATCCTTTGATTGGAGGTTTAGGAGTTAATGTCTTTATGCTTGATTTTTCTTTCAACTTGAGCATTGGTTTAATTGTAGATCTCCGTTTAATGTCCGTAACTCCTTCAAACTACTTTAACATCTTTACTAATTTTTTTGAGACCTCAATCTCCTATTTCTCATATTTACTTCAAATTTCTTTTGTTTTTTCTTTATTTGAGGTCGTAAAAAGGCAGTTTTATTGTTTCCTCGAACTCAAAGTAATCAGCTTGTCGATTTGAACTGATTTACCTTATGGAAATGAGTCCAATCTCTCAATTTCATTGTTCTGCAAAATATTTTTTTTTTGTGTTTCCTTAATTAAAGGTGCCTTAACATATGAGATGACCCCAAATAAAGTTGTCTATACAACATATACAGTCAATTCTATTTGATACGTACTCAAAAAATTATCTTGATCGGGCACAAATCTCAATGCAAAATCAAGTTGGAAACTTTCAAAATTAAAATTTGGATCTTTCAAAATTAAAATTGGGATCATCCGAACTCCGATTTTAGCAAACTTATAGTCAAACTGAACGTCTCGGAAATACGAACCCAGCGACACCAAATTCGACTCAATCCGAGCCCAGATGAGTACAAATCAAGTATCTGAAGAGCTATTGGAAGGTTCAAACCACAATTTGGATTACCAAACGGTTTCCAAACATTACGTGCTTATAGTCGAATCGAGCGGCTTGACAAGAAGAATCCAATGAGCCCAAGATCATCGAATTCCGACATCATTAAAACCTTCAAATGTCTGACAAACGGTTTACGATCAAGGGATCCAACATCGGCCGTCCATCCAACCACTCTCCATTTACCCTTGATCTCTCATCTATCTACGGGCTAGGCCACTCCAGAAATCTATAAATAGACCTCTCATTCCTCTTGAAAGGGGACCGAAACAAGAAGATAAGAAGGAAGAAGATAAGCAAGAGAAGGAAGAAGCTCCTCCTCGACCACCGCCAGACTTTCGCCGGACCACCACTTGAGGCCCTCACCTCCGCTGGACCATCGCCTAGCATCATTGCTCCGCCTGACCACCACTTGAGGCCCTCACCTCCTTTGGACCACCGCCTTATGCAGTTGCTCCACCGGGCCACCACTTGAGGCCCTCACCTTCGCCGGACCACCGCCTGACGCCGTTGCTCCGCCGGACGACCACTCGAGGCACTCACCTCCATCAGACCACCACTTGAGGCCCTCACCTCCGTCGGACCACCGCCTGACGTCGTTGTCCCGTTGGACCACCATTTGAGGCCCTCATTTCTGTCGGACGACCGCCTAGCGTTGTTGCTCCGCCGAACCACCACTTGAGGCCCATACTTCTTCCGACCTCCAACACCTACTATGATTGTTTCGACCTCCATCATCAAACAACATTCTTTCAGATCCCGGTCTCCCGCCAACTACGGTCCTTAAGAACTCCATCGCCTACTATGGTCGTTTCGACCTTCATCACCAAACAACGGTCTTTTCAGACCCTTGTCTCCTGCCGACTACGGTCCTTCCGACCTCTGTCGCATACTATGGTCATTTCGACCTCTATCACCAGACAATGGTCTTTCAGACCCCGGTCTCCTGCCGACTACAGTCCTTCCGACCTCCGTCGCCTACTATGGTCGTTTTGACATCCATCACCAGACAACTGTCTTTCAGAATCCTGTCTCCTGCCGACTATAGTCCTTTTGACATCAGTCACCTGCTATAGTCATTCTGACCTCCATTACCAGACAACGACCTTTCTGACCCCGATATACTGCTGACTATGGTCCTTTCGACCTATGCCGCCTACTATGGTCATTCCGACCTCCATTAATAGACAACGGACTTTTTTGATCCCGGTCTCCTGCCAACTACGGTCTTTCGGACATCTGTCTCCTGCCGACTACGGTGCTTCCGACCTCCATTACTAGACAATGATCTTTTCGACCTCTATCCTGTCGACTATGGTCATGCCAACCAAACAAACACATCTATGTTGATTATTATAACTCCCACCATGTAATGCGCTCTATATGATGTACATTTGTGACATTAAGCCAAGGCCGTCTCCTAAGGAAAGGGCCTCATTTGTAATCAACTGCAAATACTAGTGGATTCATTCAAATTGGGTCAGGCCCCGTGATTTTTCTCCCTTTTCAGGAGTTTTCACGTAAAAACTCTTGTGTCTCTTATGAAAGCTACACTCTCTCCCTTATCTGCTTGTGTGTTAGATCTTCGTACAATGCTAAGACGTTAAGCTATATATTTCTCTAATGCCGTGAATACTCCAGGACGTAACACTATTCATCTTCATGAGACAAATGCATATTTGCAAATTTTAATAGTTTCATCTCCTAAAAATATGCTTCATGGATCACTAATATCACTAAAAATACAAAGTTACACCTATTGATATCTTTGTCATATCATTATGCATCTCAATTTTAAAGGGCCAAAATTAAGGATCTTACATAAAAAAAGGTTAGGATACCCTATAAAAAGGAGGTCAAAATGGGGCTAAAAGTTTTTAGATTTGCTTTAAAATATGTGTAACTTTAATTACTTATATATCACACTAATTTTAAGGAATATTTAAGGGCTAAGGCTCATACTGATTAAAATTTTGATAAAAATATCCTACAAAATCTTTTTCCACATTGTATGTCATCTTATTAAAACCCCAATGGTATGACATAGCCAAAAAATAACTATTTATCATTCCATATATAACATCATTTATATTTGCACTTAAAAAGTTTACAATAATGAAAGCATATGATGATTTATCATCCTTAAGTTTACCATATGTTTTTTTTTTTAGAATTTGTGATATATATATTTTTTCTTGCAATAGAAATAAGCAAGGGTGGAATCAGGAAAAGTTCAGGATGGGCAATTGCCCAACTTGAAATTTTTTTTTTAAGAGAATAAGCATTTTAATTATTATTCATATTCAATAAATATAATTGTCCAAATTTAAAGAAAAAAATATTTTTTTTCTTTCATATATTGTGCATTTCAAAATCATTTATTATTTCTTCCTCAAAATAAAAATTGATTCCACTATACTAAAAAAAAAAGTTTAAAAAATAATTAAAAAAAATGGTTCAAAATGAAGCCTTAATTTTCTTAGTAGATCAGATGCAAAATTTAATGTGTTGTGAATCTTACGAACATTTATTCGATACAAAATATAGTTAAAGCAGTTGCATTCATTTTTCTCGAGAATTTAATTACAACTATGATTTTAATTGTATGCAACTATGCAAGCAGTTATATATATAGCTGTATGCTGTATCGCGCTATTCGGACTCCGCAGCTGGCGTCGACCCGCGAAGAGAGAAAATTCCCCAACCCTCCAACTCCTCTTGATATTCAACCCTCCTAATCCCTTCCGCATGCTTGACCATGACGATCGCTGATGCCGAGATCGAGATAATTTCTGACGCCAAGTCGAACGATCTTCCAAACGGAAACCCCAATCCTTCTAAACCCGCTGAACCCATCATCGTCGATGTCCACTCCGCTTCCGCCTACGGTGACCTCCAGAAGCTCCGTTGTTTTGTTGAGACGGACGGTCAATCCCTTTCTAAGCCCGACGGCAACGGATACTATGCGCTGCAGTGGGCTGCGCTCAACAACTACGCCGACGTTGCACAGTATATAATCGAGGTAACTTTCCACTTCACGACGCTCGGTTAGGGTTTTATATGGCTGTGCTTGAGTAGGGTGTGGTCGTGTGCCGTGTTTTTTTCTGAAGCATGGCGGTGATGTCAACGCTGCGGATAACACGCAACAGACAGCTCTACACTGGGCAGCGGTTCGGGGTTCTATAGCTGTTTCTGATGTGTTGCTTCAGAGTGGAGCTTGGATAGAGGCTGCGGATCTAAATGGTTACCGGGTAATTTTTTGATGGTTTACTGTTTCTTATTTTATGCCATCCATCCTTGTTGGGATGAATAGCGAAGCGGATGAGTAGAGCTGAGGAATATGGTGTTGTTTTCTACCATTTGGTTTTTCAATAATTACAATGGATAGAAGGCTTGTTAGACGAATGCACGTGCTATTTGAGATAATTTCTTTTGGTAGCCTAAAAGATTTGGATTTATATGTGTGTGTTTAACTCTGGAACTTTGCTTTAAGTTTATGCTACCATATCCTTACTCCGAACCTTGAAAAGAGAAACGGTGAATGGAACTATGACTACTAATCCTCTATATTTTTGTAATCCTTTTTGAATGATGTAATCTATTATGTATGGTTTATTAGTTTATAATTCTGTAGTCATCGTTGCTTTTCCTTTCCCATTCCTTGAGCTTTGAACTTAACGCCGTCTTTTTCCAATTGCACCATATATACTTAGTGCCAGTTAGTGGAAAGAAAGAAATGTCCAACTATGTTATCGTCTTGCATGCTAGTCATCCTTGCTAGATTGACTAATTAAGTGATTGGCCAGGTGAGCAGGGCATTGAAATAGATCTTGTAACTTGTTTAGTGGTATTTTATTTTTAAATAATTACTAAGATGGTTTGTGTAAAGAATACATTTGCTTACTTTTCCTCTTATTTGTGATCATTTTCTTTTGGTGGACTCTAAAATTGGATGTACATTATTATCCTTACTAAAAAGATGACAGCTGAGTGGAAGAGTGTGATGATTCTTATTTTTAAAATTAAAGGTGATGCACAAAGAGTTTACTAATTATAGAGGAATTAAGCTAATGTGTCATATTTTAAAACTATGGGAGAGAGTTATTGAGCATAAGTTACGATGTGATACTAATATTTCTCAAAATCAATTCTGATTCATGCTGGGTAGGTCTACTATGGAAGCTTTACATTTATTGAGAGGTTTGATGGAGAAGTATATAGAGAGAATAAGGAGGATCTACTTATGATATTTATTGATTTAGAAAAAAAGCATATGATTAAGTTCCAGGAGAAGTGCTCTGGAGAGTTATAAAAAAGAATGAGTTTAATAATGCTTATATTCAAGTCATTAAGGATATGTATGCTGCAGTTGTTACTTGTGTTCAAACACAATAGTTTTATCAAATATTTTCTTATTTCAGTTGGATTACATCAACGATCAGCTTTAAGCCCACATCTCTTTTGCTCTAGTCATGGATGTTCTTACTAGACACATATGCTTTTTGCTGATGATATTATTCTTGTTGGTAAGACTAGAGAGGGAGTTGAAGATAAACTTGGACTATGGAGGTCAACAGTAGATTCTAAAGGTTTTCGATTTAGTAGATCTAAAACCGAATACATGGTGTGCAATTTTAGTAGTAATAGATCTAGTGGGGGACGGTGGTTTTGGGTGATCAAGTCATTAATAAGAGTACATATTTTACATATCTCGGGTCTATTGTTCAAAGTGATTGTGAAATAGATGAGTATATTATTAGTAGAATTCAAGTTGGATGGTTGAAGTTGTGGAATGCATTGGGCCTATTGTGTGATAGAAAAGTACCCCTCAGACTTAAGGGAAAATTCTATATGATGGCGGTGAGACCTGTAATGCTTTATGTCATATAATCTTGGCCATTAAAAGACAAGCATAAAATTAAGTTAAGTGTTGCAGAGATGAGGATGCTCAAGTGGATGAGTGGCTTCACTCTTAAAGACAGAATGCGAAACGAGTATATACGGTTGGAGTAGCTCCAGTGGCAGATAAGATTAGACAGAGTCATAAAATGTCGGCCTTCCGATGACCTAGTTAGGAGAGTAGATGCATTAGTTTTGGCCTATGTTAAGAAAAGTTAAAGTAGTTCTAAAAAGATTTGGATAGAAAATATTAGAAATAACTTTTTTTATTAAATTCAAATAAAATTTTTACTCTTAACAAAACACAATGGAGAAAAATGATTCATATTGTCGACCCACGTAGTGGGATAAAGGCTTGATGTTGTTGTTTTAGTATTATCATCCTTACTCTGTAATATGGTGAATGGAACTATGTTTGCTAATCCTGCCTTTCATCATAGCTTTTTGTAATCCTTGTTGAATTCTATAATTTACTAGATAAAGTTTATGAGTTTAGAATCCTACGCTCGTTTATGCTTTTCCATTCACATTCCCTCCTGCACTTTGATCTTAACTTTTTTTTTCTTCAATTACAGCATGCGCAAACTAAAGAAAGAAAGAATTGTCTAGCTATGTAATGTTCTTGAATACTAGACTACTAGTAACCCTTTTAGGATGATTAGTGAAGTTGATGGGTAGTTGTCACAGCAGAGTAGTTTGATCCTTTTTACTGATATATTGGTTGCTAACCAATTACTAGCATATTGGTTTGATGGAGGAAGGCATGTGTTAATTTATCATCTGACTTGAGATCATTTTCTTTTGTTGTCGTCTAAGATTTGAATTCTTATTACTGCGTTTAACTCTGAAACTCTGCCGTAGGTTTGTGCTGCCTTATCCTTGTTATGTACTATGGATTAAAAACAAAAAAAATTAGTGAATAAAACTTTGTTTACCAGTCCACCATGGCTTTTCAATTGATTTTTCTATTCCTTTTTTAATGATATAAATCTATTGTATATAAATAAGAAGTTCAGTACTCTACACTTCCTTACCTATTTTATCTTAACATTTTGCGCCATGCACTCGCAAACGAAAGAAAAAAATAAGTCTAACTATGTCTCCCTCCATATGCTCCTTTGCATCAGGCAGTTCATGTTGCAGCTCAATATGGCCAAACAGCTTTCCTAAATCACATTGTTGCAAAGCATGGTGCTGATTTTGATGCTCCTGACAATGATGGGAGGAGCCCTCTTCATTGGTATATATTTTTCAAGAAAATTGATAAACGAAGTTTTGAATCTTTGAAGCTCATAAGATACTCTATTTACTTTGAAACGATTCTAATCTTTTATTTATGATCATTGAAATTGTCTTTTCATGAATTTTTCTTATGTGTCATTTTCCAATATTCAGTTTTTTTTTCAATAGTCGTTAAAGTTTACTCCCTTGTTTTCTTTCCAGAAAGTTCTTGTAGCTTCACTAACCACAGTTTTCTGTTAGTGTGCTCTGTTCTGTGGCATCCAATATCAATAGAAATATGATCCATTGATTTTCATATGAACTATTTTTTTTTTAATGATATGTTTAGGGCTGCTTACAAGGGGTTTGCTGATACAGTTAGGTTACTTCTGTTTTGGAATGCTTGCCAAGGAAGGCAAGATAAAGAAGGTACCCTGTGAATGGATTTTGATTGCCTCTTTTCCATTTCGCATTGGGTTATAATATATATATGTATATTTTATGCTGCAATTTGCCACTTGTTCTAATGTAACAGTTATTGAGGTGTTTTTAGTGGAATATTGAAGACCTGTATGGAAATAAAGGAAAGAAAAGTTTCAAATATTAACAAACGAGATGTATAAATATAGTCATGACATAACAATTGCACATTAGTTGGCCCTACTATTCTGCTATTTCCTTTTCCATACTTGATTTATTTGTCAAGATTATAAATCCAGCAGAGAAAGATACTACTGCAACATTTATTTTCTATTTTATCCATGGGGTTTATTGCCAAATTGGCAGAAGCTATTTTATGTTTTTGGATTATGTATGCAAATGGCTAGATTATGACTTTGTTTGATATGGTTTTTTTGCTTCATGCTTCTGCTTCTGCTTCATTGAATATTAGAAACAATTTTAGGGTGCTTTTCCAATAACTACGAGAAAAAGTTAGGTAATATGAAAAATGATAATAACATTTTTAGAACTGCACTTTATGCAGTTTTCCTAAAAAAATGGTTTCATGGATTTTTAAATTTTTTAGTGAATTGTTTAATTATCTATTTAATTAATTATACGCTTGTTAATGTTAGAGTATTATATATATTTTAAATTCATAATAATGTCAATTTTGATCATTCAATCTGCTCATTTTAGAGCTATACCAATACTCTAGCCAACAAGCACAATTTTTACAACCTGCAGACAACAAATTTAACATTTTAGCAAATAATCATTTACTTTTCTCAATTAAACAACACAACGTTATGCAACAAAATAGAAGACACCAATGCCAAACAAAGCCTAAATATATCTTGCTTTCAACAAGTTTTAATTCTTAAAGATATCATGTAGTAAGCACTTCATAAGTATCCATTGACTTGTTCCATTTAAAAATTAGTTAAGAAATCAGTAGTAGTTTAGTTCTCAGTATGGCTATAATATATAGTCCCATACATTTACTTACTATGTGTCATTTAGGATTTATTTGGAGAAGTTATCTCATCGCTTTACTTTTCAGACTGTTTCCACACTTCTATTTGGTTACTGATTTGCAAAAAAATTTTATGGTTGGAAACTATTTTTTACAAAAAAGATTTGTTAGTTTGTGGTAACTATAAGAAAGATATTGTCCAACTTTTTTCAAAAATAAAATATTTATGATGCCCGCAACATCTTTAAAAAAGTTGCTTTTCTCACAACGAGTTTACAACCACCTTAACAAAAAATTGCAGTCGCCTCAAATGGAACCTTAATCTTATTATAAAACATGTGAGGAGAATAGATATTTATTTCTACATGATCTGCTTTGTAGCTACCTACTATAAATCACATTTCAAATTGTGATAGTTTTTATCTACTGTCCAAGCTTACATTGTTAATAATGCGCTCACCCAATCTGTAATACCTTTTTATTAGGCTGCACGCCTTTACACTGGGCTGCTATTAGAGGTAACACAGAGGCATGTAATGTACTTGTCCAGGCGGGTACTAAAGAAGAATTGACCGTGAAAGATAAATCGGGATTCACTCCAGTTCAGCTTGCCTCAGATAGGGGTCAAAAACATGCTGCCATTATTCTTGTAAGTGCATATTACATGCATGCTGCAATAAGAACAAATAACATTGGGAAAACATGCATAAATGAATTTTCATTCTAGATTTATATTGTTTTTTTGAATGAGTTTGATGAGGACATCGACAGACGCTACCGACATGTTTATCGACGAAGGAATCGTAGATCTACGGCTACGATTCAGCACCTCTACTTTTGATACATTTTCCATGTTATGTTTATTTAGTTATTTATTGTTTTCCGCATTTACCCCTTTGGGGAATCGTCTTGTTATTGTAGCCCAAAGGAAAATTTCGTACTTTTCCTTTTCATGATTGGAGACCTATATATAGTGGTCTAATATGTTGTAATCTTCTGGATGAATGATATGATATTTTATTTTGTCTTCTTCTTCTTGTGAGTGCACTAGAGAGAAGGGAGAGAGAGCTCAAGATGAGCAAGTGCAATACCCACCAGTAATTGGAAGAGTCTGTGACTTGTGGTCTCCATCTTCCCTCCCCACCTTCCTCTCCATACCCGCCGGCCAACAACCACCCTCCTACCGAGCTCCACCATTGCACCCACCCAGATTCAAATCCTACCTTCTAGAAGCACCAAATTCCCCTCTCCAACAGGCGGCTCAAACCTCCCCTCCTCACACCCGACGTCATCCCCCAAGCCCCCATTGTCGCCGGCCTCCCCATTGGATCCACCTCAATTATGACGATTTCAATCGTCATAATTCCCCTCATAGATTAGCTCCATGGGAAAAGGAAAGTAATTACCCTTGTTTGAAATTTGAAATTCAAATTTCAAATACTTTCCTTATTTATCAATCTTAATTAGGAAAGTATTTAGTCATGAATTCAATTTAAATTCAAATAAATTGAATTTATTACTATCTTTCCTAATTCACAAACATTGTTTAGAAACTCCCAAAATCTCTCCCTAATCCCTCTCTCTCCCCTCATGAAGCCGCCGACCCCATTAATAGGTATTACCCATTAAATGCCAATTAAACCTAAGCCTTAGTTGGATTTGAATTCAAATTTTCAAATTCAATTCCCTCCAAAATCACTTAAATCTGAAGTAATTTCAGATTTATTATATTTCCCTCCCCTCTACTCATCTAACCTTATCCTCTCCCATCCAAGCCCCCCCCCCCCCCCCCCCCCCCTCTCCCCCCCCCCTCGCTCTACCTTGGCCGCCCCTTCCTTGCAACCCCTCTCTTGTGAAACCTTAGTTGCTCATAATACTTGAAGCCAAGAGAAGAAGATGACGTCCTCTCCCAATCTCATCAATTATGCATGGCCGATCCTAAAATCGACCACATATTCATATTCGACGAGCAAGGAAGGACGAATATTCTTGGATCCCCGTTCTTTGACATTTTCCTTGGCAACGACGAAACTGTTGAAGGGTACATTGACCGCATCTTGTACCAACTGACATTGTCAATTGAAGAGCACCTTCCACCAAGTTGTTGGACCATCATCGGCCATCCACCGCCTCCTCCACCACCGGCTACCTTTCCATCAACGAAGATCCTTGGCGCTGTCTTCTTCATGGTAATATCTTTCATCATTTGGTTCGCTCTTCTCCGCTAAAGCCCAAAGAGTGCATGAGTGAGATGGTACTCAAGGTGAACCTCTCTTTATTAAATGGTGGATTATGTTATGAGCACTTAGTACTTATTATTTGTCTAGAATTTTGATTGGATTGTTCGGTTCATATCAAAAGCACTTCTTTGCCTAAGCAAGTATACACTTTAAATTCCTAATTCTTCTCTTTTTCAAGCAATAAGTTTTTCATCAATAAGTTTTAATCAATTACGCTTTAATTTCTCAAGTAACTCCATGTAGTTTCTCATCAGAATTTGAGTTTGAATTTTGTGTACCATGCATACATGAACTAGAGCTGTAGAAATATGATATTAATCTTTTAGTCCAGTTCTTAAGACAATATATGCACTTTTTAACTGGCAATTTTAAAATATAAATCATGAACATTTTGACAACTAGATAACATGTCTTTTTTTAAAATTGCATATTTGTTTTCTAACACCAATCTTTGCTCTTAGAGAATCATGAGCGGAAGTGCGCGTAGATGTTAAATCATATTTTTTTTTAGGTTAGGCTGGTTGTTTTTCCCTAACATGTCAATGTTTGTATGAAAAGAATTTAAATGATGATTGCATTTAACTTGCACACTAATAATTCTTAAGTTACTCATTTTAAATTTCAAGACTCTATATCATTTTCTAAAGAGATGATCTTATCTTGTGAAGTTAAATTGCAAGTGGATAAGACATTGCAATCTTTTTTTGAGTTTTTCATTTTCCTTTTCAAGCAATGAACATGAAACTGGTTATCATTCAAGAAAAACAAGTCATGCTTGAAGAAATTTCATTTAGCTAATCTTCCTAGGAGTCTGAATGAGTCAGGCCTTTTTTTTCCCTCTCTTTTTTATTTTCACGTACAAAGATCATAAGGCCTTTGTGAAATTCATCATTCTCTTTCTCTCTTTTATTTTTTTTCTTTTGTCCTTCTTTTGTTGGCAAGTTTTTTATTATTTAGTTTGGTAATATTTTGCATAAGAATTCATTTTTTTTCAACAATCTTCTCACCTATCTTAGAAAATTTTTCAAAACAAAATATGAGAACATTCATAATATCTTTGCTAGTTTTCAAATGAGAAATTTGTACAAATTCTTTTGGTAAAATTACTCATTGAAAATAGCCAACTGCTTTATCAGTTATACTAGAAAAAATGACAAAAAATGGTCTCTCAAGTCCTCCAAATGGGACTATTTTGGTCATGCCCTCAATTTTAAATGAAAAGATAAGATGGGCAGGAGAGTATTCTCGAAACAAGTAAAGAAGAAGCGCGCGAACGGAAGGAAGACATCTATTCGCAACGAGCAAGCTCCCGTCGTCGTCGTTTCCTCCGATCGCTGTCGATTTGGCCGAAGAAGCATGCAAATGGAAGAAGGATAGCTACTTTCGCAACGAGCAAGCTCCTATCGTCGTCGTTAATTCTGATCGAATAGATGAACAACTGATGATGACATCCGACCTTGGAGAGTCTACCAGAGGCGTGGACGTCGATCTACAGCCACGATTGTACCGCTTTACTTTTGATTATCATTGTATTAGATTTATTTCTGATGTATTAGTTTATTATGTTTATGAGTTTTATTGTACCTTTCCTTTTATTCCCTCACTTGAGGGCCTAGTCATGTGTATGCCCTAGGGGCAAGTTAGTTTTTTGTATTTTCTTCATTATATTGGCTATTTAAAGCCTCCTCCTTTGAAGGGATGATGAATAATATTATGAATTTTTGGCACTTATGTGTTTTGAGAAAACTTGAGAGTTCTTGAAGAGATTGAAGTCCCTAGGCGAGGGCATCGCAATACCCACCAACTGCAGGAAGCTCCCGAGTTTGTGGTCAAGTCGTCGCTCCCCATCCTCCCTCTCTTCCCCTTAAACCACCGGCCAAATCCCTTCCTCCCTCTCTTGGCCAAAACCCCCATCTCCCCTAATCCTAGGCCGGCCACCTCTCCCCTCGCTCTCTCTAGGCCGAGCACCACTACCCCTTCCTCCTCCTCCACCTGCTGACCCTAAGCCCCACCACCACCGGCCTAACTCCCCAGCACCCTAATTCCACCACCAACCCAAGCCGTCGGCCCCCTAGTCCCTTTCCCTTCTTAATTTCCCTATTTCTTAAATTAGTTGATATTAATTTGGAAAGTTTTGAATTTAAATCCAAATAAATTTGAAATTCAAATCCTTTCTTAAATTAATTAGCCTATTTTAGGAAACCCCCTTCAATCTTGGATTGATTAAAATCTGAAATCAATTAGCATTGATAGCCCCTCCACATTCAACGAATGTGGTCACCTCTCTCCCCTCTCTTGGCCAGCCCCCTTACCCTCTCTCCTATCTAATTAATTCATCCAATCAAATCCCTTAATCAAGCCCCTTGTATGGACGACCCCTCCCTCTCTGTCCAATTCAAATATCCCACAATAATTCCATCCAATTAATCTCTTCCCTCATTAGGAATTAATTTATATTATCCCCTCTAATTCTTTCCTCCCCCTCTACTTAGCTGCCGCCCCTTTAGTCTTCACCAACTCTTGCTATCCAAATCAGTTCCTGCTTGCTGTCTGGCAATAACTTAGGTGCTGTCTAGAAATTCCTGCACTCTTCCTTGCTGTCCAGTCGCTTGGAGAGGTCTCTGATTGTTGTCCACTAATTTATGGTGATCATGAACAAAATCACGAGTTCGTTTACGACGACCAAGGCCACGTCGATATCCTCAACTCACCATTCTTCAACCTCAACCTAGAGATTAACTAAACTGTGGAGGAGTACGTAGAGAGGATCGTCTTCACCTTTGCTGAAGCCATTGACGAACAACTCTCCTCCGTGCAGTGACAGATTATTTCCAAACCCTGACGAAGGTAAACTCTTCCTCCAAATTTTATATATTCCGAATTGCTCTCACTTGTGGTCATAATTGATTCATAAAGTTTGTGTTAACTCCCTCCGCTAAGCCTAGTATTCTCAAGAGTTAAGTAAGGGATCTCTTTCGTAGTGACTAATCTCATTGTTAATTTAGAGATTTTCCATTTAAAATATTTCACGTATGTTATGCTTGAGTAATTAATTATTTGGTGATCTTAACTTCTAGTTGTATGATTTGGCCTTAAGCTAGTTTCACCCTTCTCTTATTTTCTTCATTGTTTAAAATCTCTGCAATTTTAAAAACTAAATATTGCTCTCAAATAAAAGCGTGCAATTTCTTATTTAACATTGCCTAAACATTTAAGTCCTACATCAACAACAAAGTGTGATTTTGGATTCGGCAGGAAGGAGATCGTCGAAGGAGGTAAAGAATTTACTTAGCTTGTCGTTCAAAACTCTATCTCTTATGCGAAGGAGGCGAATTCGAAGAGCAACGAACAATGGAGAAGGGGTAAAGAAAAGTTAAAAAAATAATTAAAATAAAAAATTAATTTAAATTTTAATTATATTATTTATATTAATTGTTTGGTAATAATAATTAAAATTAATAGTTATAAATATAATAAAAATCCCCTAAGAATTGTCGAGAGTTGAGAAAAGAGAAGTTTAATTTTTATTATTAAATAAATTATGTATAAGTACTAAAACTAAAATTATGGTGGTCGTGGATAGATTGAGTAAGCATGCTCATTTTATTTTCCTACGACACCCCTACACAATAGTGACAGTGGCATCAGATTTTATCAGGGAGCTGGTCAGATAAAAAGAACTTGTCATTATGTTGACCTCTTTGTGCATAGGGAACTTGCCATTAGCTTTTTAATGAGCTAGCTCATCGACAATACCAAAGAAAAATATGGCTGAAACATTGTGCTTTTATTATCTTTCTTTTAGCACTCTTTTTTGTATCCACGTTCATGTTTGGTGCAGTTAGAATTAAATAAGCCTAATAATGTTTTCATATTCTCCTCAAGCTTGTTGATCTTCCCATTTTCTTTTTTACCTTTTTGAGTTAATTTTCAAGATTTACCTAGTGAAAATTATCAACGCTGTTTTTTGTGTTGGTTAATCTGTATTTTCAGTCAGATCTGAGCTTCTTTTCCTGAATTTGAAAGGAAGATTAGATTATTATCTACTTAAAAACATAGTAGAGAGTGCATAAAAATGTTTTGCATTTACATTGCTTTCAGATGTTAATACCATTGATTCTATCAGAATTCCTTATGATGGTAGGTGCATTATGTGATAGCATACAAGAAAATGTTGATGCTATTAACTTGTCACTACTATTAACTTTGTGCTTCATCTAGTCTAATGCAACCAGGGTGAGTGGCATTTTCTGTGGATATGGATTCTGCAATGGAAAGCTGGCAAAGATTGGCTATGCTCCGATTTTATTGGCTTTTCTTGTTGTTCTAGTAGTTCTCTTCATCAACTCTGTACTTGATGGTACGTAGTACTGCTTTTGATCATCAGAATTATTAGCAGATAAGAATTTCGTTAAGTTGGATAACCAACTTTGCTAGCGCTTTCTCCAGCGCCAAATTTCACAAAGATTACGGCTGTTGTTGCACTCTGGGGATGGACTGGTGTTTCCCTTGCAGTCGTTTCCTTATTTATGTTCTATAGATGTAGCAGGTAATCTTTGATCTCTAAAGGTTTATTTGTATGACCACAAATGTTTATAGTTTGTTAATATTCATTGTGTATAATTACTTCGGTAACTTTGCTTTTTTAATAATAATGTTGCTGTGTTAAACTTGTACATGTGATTTGTGAGAACGGTAGATGCTGGTTTTATAAAGAGTTGACAATTTTATGAATTATGTATCTTAAGCGGTCTGTTCTCACAAATCCTGCAAAATTTTGGGGTAACCACACAAGAGGACATCTCATCTATTTTAGTTCACTCTACACTATAAATGTCTATCTGTTCTTAAATATGATGCTTCTGTTGATAAAAGTGCGGCTTGTAAGTTATTGTGAGTTTTAGGGTGATCGTTTTGTCGACAAGGATTCTCCGTGGGTATTATATCTGCTTTAATGCAGGCCGTCTTTCTTGCTTTTATGATTTTGCTTGTAAATTTATGAAACTTCTGAGAAAATTGAAACGTTAATGGCCTATTTTTTCCTAGTTCTATTATAATAAAAGTAGGGATAATAACACCAGTGCATGTATTCAAATAGCTCAGCATTTAGCAAGCTTGAAATAAAGGGCATAAAACAGTGGACTTTGTGTTAAAATAATCTTTTTTACTTAACAAGCTTCTGGCTGTAATTGGTTTTGATGTATTGATCATCGGACTTTGTTACATTATTGCTTAATTCTGAGCACCCGTCTGTCTTAAATACCCTTCAAATCTTACCAGCTATTCATTTTTTCACACTTGTTTAGATGCAATCTTTTTTCCGGTTAGTGGCTAAGTCATGTATCTCTTCTCATCATCATTAGTCTTATACCATCTATTGGGTGCTGGTTAGTCATGTATCTTAATCCTTGCCCTTTTCAATTTGCTGTAGGGCAGTTCTTGTTTTCATTAAATTCTTTCGTTGGTTTTCATTCCATTTTGTTTATATTTAAAGAACACCCTGGTCCCAAGTTGGCGCTTGAAATTTGAATATCTTATTATGTGGAGATTTTTTTTTCTAATTGTGAGAGCCTAGAAGTGATCATTGGCTTTTTTTTTTGCAATTTCTTGCAGCAAGGATCCTGGCTATATTAAACCAAGATTCGAAAGTTCCTTGAGCAATGAAGGTGTTGATGTATGGACAGCTTGCACTTGATCATGTGAATCTTACTAATTTAGTTTTTTACTTTGGTTATTTTAATAAGTTCATATTTTAGTTGTAGTAAAAGTCAAAATTTTCTTCATTCTCTGCTGCCTTTACTAGAGTGCAAATTGGCCAAAATGCTTTCTATTAGGGAGATCAATTTAGATCATCATCACCACTAGCGTTTACCTAACTATTTGTGGGATGACTATTATAATGAAGATCATGAATACAACAACAACAACAAGATCAAGCCTTTGTCCCACTACGTGGGGTCGGCTACATAAATCCTTTTTCGTGATTGTGACCTGATAAAAGTCAAATTCTCATTTAAATCTAATAAAGAAAGATCATTTCTAATATTTTCTAACAAAAAAAAAAAACACTGTCATTGCCAGGTCCCAAGTCCTGAATGAGAAAAGTGGAGGGTTGTGTTAGGTAGTCGACAGTCAGCGTAAAACTTGTCGAATAATCATGACATGAATGAAGATCATGAATAAGAAATATTTTATGCTGGCTTCTTGCCGTCTGTGTTTTTGCTGTACTAGTTTCATGTCTATCCAAAAAGCATTATTTTTTACTTAACTCTAAAATCATCTATTCTATACTTCTTTTTTAAAACGGTCTTCTGGATTCTATTTTTTTTTTGGGTCCATTAATATCAAATTTGAGTTCGTTCTGTCTAACTTGGCATCATGTTTGCTTAATTTTAATTCATATTCTCAGTTTGATTTGCCGGTTGAAATTCCTGACTAAATAGGAAGATACCTCTAAAGTAATGTATTGTAAACGTAAATGCTGAATAGCTGGAATTTTACTAGTGAATGCACATAATGACTCATGCTGTCACACAACTGCGTGAATTTTAATTTTACTAATCTAATTGATAAATCTGAAATTCAAGGATGGCTGCATGTTTTTTTTGATAAATTTGCATTTTTATTTATTTAAATTGGCATTTATGTGTGAAGGTGAAGGACATCACATTTTACAACTTGTTTTTGGAAATAAGGCAGAACCACAGCTCCTAATTTGAGTTCATAATTAGGTAATTAGTGTGTATGAATCATCTAGGTGAGCAGCCATTGGAGAAACAAAAGGATGTCTCGCCTCATACTAGAATTTAAATAATTAAAGGGAGTTATCAATATTTTATAACATCTACATTAATGAATTTGCCTGACCCAAAGGGTTTGGTAAATCGGAATAGGCAGTTATATTACACTACTTTTAACATGTGTCAAAGCATTATAAACTGGTATGAAACACTTGTAGATCTCAAGTATTTCCTATCAATCTTTGGAAAACAGCAGGAAATCTCCACAAAAATCCACACAAAACCACGAAACAATAGATAATTTGTATTAGTTGATGCAAGGGAAATGGAAAATACCAATATACAATTGATCCTCTATTCGAGAGGATGATCTTTCTCTCTCAAATCTCTAGACACCGCTAGAGCCCAAAGGAAAACCTAAATCTAAGAGATCTCAAATTTCAGCCAAATTCAAGATGCCCTAACCTCAGGAAAACCAACTATTTAATGCATACAATTTAAAAGAAAATCTCTAACAGTCACTACATTCAAATTTCCCTCCTAAATCCCTCAAAAAATGTTTCAAAATAGCTCACGCACAACCGGGCGTGCATTCGGCGTGTACAAGAGGCGGAAAAGTCCGCCTCTGTTCGTGTAAGCCGGTCCCGTCGGACCGGCTGGATCGGTCTAACAGAAACTTGTGTTGTTATAAATGGGTACATTTCATGCAGATGTGGAGTGTTGAAAGCTTGAAGGAGAGGGAAAAGAGAGGTACAAAAAGCTTTAGGATCCGGTCATTCAAAAAGCTTTAGGATATGATACTAAATTGTTAGGTACACAACTCTTCTTAGTGTACTATTCAAGGCTTTTTTTTTTTTTTTTAGCATAGGTTTGCTTATATGTTTTTTATAATATCTTGTTGTACCTGACTTGCTTTGTCTTATTCCACTTGGATTATTTCTTGCTCTAGGTACCTAATTTTATTTAGGATATTCTAATATACTTTTGAACATTGGTAGACTTAGATCTTAGATATTGGTTTATTGTTCATTACAGGGTTGTTTGGTTTGATGTTTTTAAGTATATGCAGTTAAGAAATGTGGTAACTGATATGTATATATTTTAGAAATGCAGGAGTTATTTAGTTTGAGGCAAATTGGATGCATGAAAATCTTTGTGTTTGGTATGGTACATTCTCCTCCTATGTCTCTCTTTCTCTGTCTGTCTCTCTCTCTCTCTCTATATATAGAGGGGAGAGAGATAGAGAGAGTGATAAGAAATATAGAATAAGAGTGGGAGATGAGACGGAGATAGATGGAGACTTGGAGTTAGAAAATATGCAAGGATTAAGAGAACGATTGAGAGGGGCTACGAGGGATAGAGATGTATAGAAAGAGAGATGAAGATAATATGGATAAATATATGATAGAATGAGGTTTAGAGATGTGAATAAATGGATATAAAGATAAGAGTGAGAGAGACAAAATAAGAAGTGCCATACAAAGATTTAAGTAAGATACGATATCAAAGTAAAAATATTACAAGTCAAACTAAGTTCAACACAATAACTCTCTCTCCCATTCCCAAATCAGAGTAAGAATATACAAGGCACTAAGATTAGAATATTTAAATTTAAAGTCCCTAGCGCTCCCATCATTTAGTAAGTCTTCATTAAATCACTCTCATAATGAATTGATGTTGAAGATGGCCAATAGTTGTCGCCATGCATGTGATTGAGAGCGAGAGCTAGGGTTGGTGCCTGAGATGTGAGGCATGAGGGAGAGGAATGAATTAATAAAAGGATGGTTTAACTTAATATATTTAATTTATATTTGTTTTTTAAAAAATTAACCTAGTCCTTAAATATAAGACACATGCTTCATAAAATGAGGCATGGTGTATTGCACATGATGCGAGGCATTAGCCTCACCTGAGTCATGATAAAAATACTTGAAAGCACTGAGGTGCTCCACGTATTGTGCAATTTTAAGTCATGATGTCTATATATCTATGAATTGATGGATGGAAATGCAACATCTCTATTAAGTAAAGGCTTCAATCAGTAATTGTCGATCCATGCATTTTGTGTATCAAACACTCGATGGTGCTCTAAAATGCAACACTTAGATGATCTAAAGAGTTCAATTTGGTTGTTGTTGATGCACACATTCCCATAGATAATTATTGATGTGCTTTGGGCTTGGTATGCTTTGGGTGTGCTAGCTACTTTGGTGCCTTGGCTCTTGGGCTGATGTTGGCTTCTCGATTTGGGCTTGGTTATTCGGTTTTTGCTGTTTTGTTGGGAGCTGCTATGCTCCAGCTCATTAATGGTTAGTGGAATGCCTTTTTCAGCTCATTATTTAGGTGTCCTGGTTCTTTCCCCCCTTCCCCCTCTGTTGGCCTTTCGGTTTCTCCCCTGGCTCCTATCCTGTGACTGGCTTTTCCTCTCCCTGTGGCTGTCTTTTCTCTCCCCCGTGTGGTCCCTTCGGCTGCTACTGGTGGAGCCGGCTGCTGGTCTTCTATTTCCCCTTTTCTGATTGGCTCGGCTGGTGATGTTTGGGGCTGTTTGGCTGCCTCTTCACCTATATATATGGGTAGTTTTGTGGAGTAAAAAAAAAGAGATTATGTGAGGATTTTTGGAGATAAAAACCTGCGGGTTTCTTCTTGGAAAAGCTTGCGAGCTTGTTCCATTTTTCTTCTTCTCTCTACGAATTCGTCTCGGGCTTCTGATCTCCTTCTCTCCGCAAGTGCACCCCATATGTATCTTTCTTCTCGATGAAAGAAATGTAGTTTTAGGCGTTGTTTTTAGTTGTGTCATGTCATGTTTTAAAATTTAAGTGTGTTTGTGTCTTAATTTATGTATTTTCTCATTTTGAAAGAAAGACCTAGCTTATGTAATTTTGCGGTCTTTTTTGATTGCATCATTTGTGCACATTGATTGATAGGTGAATAGATAAATATATAGATGCATGCATTCCCTCAAATAAATCGTTTAGATAGAGGCATGCATTCCTATAGATAGATGTTCTAAAATGCAATGCCTTTATGATGTAAAGAGTATATATATATACCACAGATAGATGCATGCATTCACACAAATTTATCTGGCTCTTCAATGTTTTAAAATGCAATATATGTCTGATGTAAAGAGTTCAATAAGTTATTTTCGCTGTATGCATTTTGTCTAACGCTCTTCAATGTTTTAAATGCGATACCTATATGATGTAAAGAGTTCAATTAGTTATTATTAATGCATGCATTCCCATAGATTGATAGATAAATTGATAGTAAATTTCAATTAGTTACTGTTGATGCTTGCATTCCAGTAGATAGATAGATAAATCCCACATATAGATGCATGCATTCTCACCAATGGACAGATAGATGGTAAAATTTATCTAACGCTCTTCAATTCTCTAAAACCCAATACCTAGATGTGAAGAGTTCAGTTATTTTTGATGCATCCTTTCCTATAGAGATAGTTAAAAGGTCATGTATGAAGGCATTTAGACATGCAGCTAGGAATTCAATTAGTTTTCTAGCGCTCTTCAATGCTCTAAAATGCAATGCCAATTTTTCTAATCTTCAATGTTTTATTGTACAGAATTCTCAATTAGTTGTTGTCGATGCATGCATTCTACCAGAGATTGTTGAAAGGTTATGTGTGAATGCTTTGGGAACCTTTAGTCAGCAGTTCAATCAGTTATCTAATGGTTTTCAATTCCCTAAAATGTAATACATGTATAGTGCAAATAGTTCAATTTGTTATTGATGATGCATGCATTCCCGCAGTAATAGTTGAAAGGTGATGTATGATGCTTTTGGAAAATGTAGTCGAGAGCTCAATCTGTTATCTAATCGTGATTAAAATTTATATAACTAATGCTATCCAAAGATCTAAAATGCAATTGCCTTATAATGTAAAATGCTAATTGCAAGAACAAGAAGATTTAACCTTGCTTATGGATGTTTTTGTCCATGCATGCATGCCCACGGAGATCATTAGAAGGTCAAGCATGGATACAACAACAACAACAACAACAACAACATCAAGCCTTTATTCCACTACGTGGGGTCGGCTACATGAATCCTTTTTCTCCATTGTGTCCTATTAAAGGTCAAATTCTTGTTTAAATCTAATAAAGAAAGGTCATTCCTAATATTTTCTAACCAGGTCTTTTTAGGTCTGCCTCTACCTTTCTTAACATAAGTCAAATCTAATATCTCTACTCTCCTAACCGGGTCATTGGAAGGCCGCCGTTTTATGTGACCAAACCATCTAAGGCGACTCTCTCTAATCTTATCTTCTACTGGAGCTACTTCAACCTTTTCACGTATATGCTCATTTTGTATCCTATCTCTAAGGGTAAAGCCACTCATCCACCTGAGCATCATCATCTCTGCCACAACAATATGTAAGTGATGTGAATTGAACACCAGAGCAGTTCATCTGTTATGTTTCAGATCACAAACAATAAACTGTGCAGTAAAAACTGTTAGGTACCTTTTAAAAGGAGCGAACCGTAAGCAATTGCAGCTCCAGCATGGCCCTGTAGATCAAGTAGGAATTCAAGAAGAAAGAACAAGGAGCAGTAAATTGCAAATTGCATCATAATTCAGATGAAAGGCTCAATGAAAACAACTGTATGTGTTCCAATTCATTTGCTAGAGTTCCATGGTGAAGTTCTTTTTAGTTGATGGTGTTGGATAGCCTTTTAATGAGATAAAATAGTTGCAAATGATTATGAAACTTTAGTTTGATATCTAAGGATGTGATAAGAAGTTTGTGGTAGGAATGTAAGGGGTTTAGATGAATTTAGTGGAAGAAATTTCAAGACTAGTCAAATTTGGCCTCATCTGAAAGATCACTTTAGGGAATGCATTTTAAGTTAATTAAATGATTAGAAATGATGATGGATAGCCAGATTAGGATATGGAGTAATACATTGGAGTGCATGATAAGGTTTGGAAAAGTTTAAATGGGTGTCAAGGGATAGGGAAAAAGACTAGGCCATACTCTTGCTCAATTTGGCCGACAACCATGGGTGCGGTTTTGATGCTTGGGTAGGGAGGCGTTGGTCTTACGATAGTGAAGGGGACATCGGAGCTTGGAAAGTCTATTAGAGACGTGGCCGTTGATCTATGGCCATGATCGAGTCGATGTATTTTTAAGTCGTATTATGTAGTTGTCTTTTATTATTTTATGTTTGTATTTGCTTTTGTTATTTTTCACTTTTACCCCTTACTTAAGGGAGGTTATGTGTATGCCCAAAAGGCATTGTCGTCTTTTATTTTTGAGTCCTTTGTATGAGGTTATATATAGCCCTTATGTTCCCTTTTGATGCTTAATGATTGAATAATAAAATTTCATGCACTGTGAGTTCTTTAGAGAGCTTGAAAGCGTTTGGGAGAGA
>NW_021318517.1:236156-254406 GCF_001605985.2 Dendrobium catenatum
CCTATGAATTATAATATCTATTAATTCCATTAATTTTCCTGTAAGGGAACCAATATTCTTATCCTAATTTTACTTTCATGGACTAGCTTCTTTGCCCACATTCGTCCTTGATGTTGGAACCCTTGTCTATTTAACACTACACCCGGGCGCCTGTGCAGCGGCCCTTGCACACTTGTCACTGTATTCAGGCCATACAGCGCGTCGCTTCCAGGGGACGCCTTAGCATTAACACAATTTCTTAAAGGATTCATGTCATTATTATTCGTCAAGTTTTACGCTGGCTGTCGACTACCTAACGCAACCCTCCACTTTTCTCTTCCAGGACTTGGGACCTGACAACGGTAGTGTTTAAAGGTCAAGCATGGATGCTTGTGCATATTTTGGCACATGAGATGCATGGCTTTGCTTGTCTTATTTTTTTCTCACAATCTATTTTTGTGTCATTAAAAACTGTGGAGATTGTGCAAATGGCCTTTGATGTTCTACCATCAACTTGGCCGTTTTCATTGCTTATGAACTCGTTTCATTAAATGAAAAGAAAATATTATGAGTCATTGCTTATGAGTTTAGAAATGAAATTATTACTTTTAGGTAAAGTTTATGTCACTTCAAATCTATGATGTATATATACGGACACAGACACGATATGAACACAAGACACGCCAATTATTGAATAATATAGGACAGAGTTGGACATGATATTATAATTTTTATATCTTAAAAGTAGTGTATATAAATTGAATAAGCAAAATTTTAAGAATAATTGAGAAAAATTAAGTCATTTAACTATGATTTGTGCTTAAAATGATTAATATTAGAATGTCGAGACTCGAGAGTCAGACATAGATATCATGTGAGGCATCGAGAGGGTAGGGATAATGTTATCGAGAGTCAGTCATATCTATGTTGTGCAATGGGCATCGGGCATCGATGTCAAGACAACATCGACTCTCGATGTCAAAATGATGTCGGTCGTCGGCGTTGAGATGATGTTGGACAAAAATGAGATGTGAGTGTAGAATTTATTGGCATCGAGCGCAATGTCAGGACAACATTAGACATCAATGTTGAGATGATTTAAAACATTGTTGTGACGACATTGGAGAGATGACATCGAGCGTTGTTCTGAAACCCTAGTTATAATTCGTTAGAGAGAAATAAAAATGAGAATGTTTGGGGAATGAGATTGAGTATGAGCGATTGATATAAGGTTGTTAAGAGAAAATAAAAATTTTAAATTTTTTTTATAAATAAAAATTTGAAGTACAAGAAATTATATTTAAAAAAATTTCATAAAATATTTAAGACGCATGTTGGACACGCTTGTCCAACTTATTTTAATATTTTTTTAATCGGACATTGCTGATACATGTCGGACGCATGTTGTGTCATAGACGTGTCGAACATTTATAACTCATTGAGAAGAAGCGTCAGTGTATCATAGCTTCAAATAGTTGGAGCCACTAGGATTTATCACCCAATTTGACTTGGTCCTTAACTATCCTGGTCTAGATAGATCAGTATGATTTTTTTTTTTTCATGTTGGTATTTGTACATCATTAATTCAGTGCAACTGTTTACTTAACTGTCTCATTTGATTTGGAACTCTTAAAACTTAACATACAGTTTCTAATGAAAGGTTGTTTTAGCATTTTTACTAGAACAGTTGCTTACTATTGTGCTCCGTGCTGTTCAAAATATATGACTATGCTTTTGAATTTTTATTTAGCTAGAACTTAATTATCCTTTCCTTATCTTGCAGGACGCTCTATTGAGCATTGATCCCTATAACTCACCTATATGGACAGGAAACTGGTCTCAGCTTTGTCCTACTTGCAAGGTTCTTGCCCTCATTGTCTGAAATAATTTATTATAATAAAAAATGCCAACATGTTTTGTTGGGCTCTGTTTAGAAAATCACATTTGTCGAGTTGTGTTTTCATATTTTTCCTTTGAAGGTGCTTTTTTCGAAGAAGTTTTCTTACTATTCTTAATCTGCTTGTCAGATAATCAGGCCTCTGCGATCCAAACACTGTCCCACTTGTAAGCGTTGTGTGGATCAATTTGATCATCATTGTCCATGGATATCCAATTGCGTTGGTAAGGTGAGAAGTTGATTTACATGTTTGTGTGCATTCTTTTGGCTATGCTATTTTTGTAGTATCTGGTCCTGCTTAAATATGGTTTTATATGCTCATCTAATTGTGATTTATGGTATAACCTTCTATAGTGATTTGGCTACATGCTTTCCAACATTTTCTTAATCTCTTGCAGAAAAATAAATGGGACTTCTTTGTTTTTCTTTGCTTGGGATGCCTGACTTCTCTACTTGGCGCTGTTATTGCAGTTCATAGTATGTACCTGAAAGTGCCCAAAATATCCCTTTCTTTGTTATTGGGCATTCAAGAATTACAACTTTTGATGTCAAATGCAGGGATGTGGACGGGATCACCAGTCAAACCATCTTCTGGAAGGTGGATGCATCATATGGTGACAGAACACCCCGGAGCAGTTTCTTTTCTCTTGATGGATACCATCTTACTAGCAGGTGCATCGGCTTTAACAATAGCACAGGCATCTCAGGTAAAGGAATAATGTAATTGTTTACCATACATTTTAATTTGTTATGGCTAAGTTGGAATTTAGCCTGCAGTTTGCTACAACTCAATCTACCTAAGGCTGGCAGGACTACATAGAATGATTTACTTGTGATTTATTGATTCCATTGCTTGAGATGTAGCATACATTTTTTACATTTAGTGTTCTTGGGATAGTTGGTGTGAGCTCTGAAAATTCTGTGCCCCGGCCTCTCCACGCGAGCTCTTTTCTTTTCGTTTATTTGTGTATGGCTAGGAGAGTTTTAACATATTTAGGTTTAAGGGTGAATTTTCAGAAAGCAGATTGGGTTTATGAATAAGACACTACCCAAAGATTTCACCCTCATTTTGCGAGGACTTTATAATCTGAGTTTTGGTTTCTTTTAGGCACAAGCCTCTATATTTAATTATCCCTCCAGATAATGAGAGAACTTTTGATTAAGGCTAGTCGTTAAAGAGGTTCATAGGTCGCAAATCCAGTGTATAATAGCAACAGTTTTAGGGTTTAAATTTGGGATATGAATTTTGGAGTTTGAGACTTAAAATGTATCACCATAAACTTAAAACTGATGATGGGGGGAAATAAAGATGAGCCCGATCAAGATCCCATAGTTCTGTCGTCCCGAGCTATCATGGTTCTACTTAGTCAGAGGAGGTAGTCATGTAACACCCCACAGTACTCCATGACAGTACTGTAGAGTATAACAAGAATAACCAAAATATTTCCACATCTAACCTTTCATTCAGTTCATTTTATTCCATATCTATATAAAAGATCATATAAACATCATTTAATAAAACAAATGAAGCATCTAATAGTTCGCAAGTTTCATCAAAGACTTAGTACATAGTCACTAAGGAAATCCAAACAAATACAAAGTAACACAACATTTAAAAGTGTTTACTAACCTCAAGAGTAGACTTCCAAATTTAAAATAAACATTAACATAAAACTTAAATACTTGCATATCAAACTTCCTCCACTTTTCCTTTAAAAATATTCAGTAAGGAAAGTACTGGTGAGCTATGAGGCTCATCAAGTTAAGCTGAATTAATTAATAATTAAAATAACATAACATGAATGATTACAACATTGAACTCATTACTGGAAACATTAAAAGTCATACTGATGTGAAACCAGGAATTGAGCTTAGAAAATTAATAAAAATTCGTTAAAATAATGATAGTACAATCTTGATGCTTCTTCAAAAAAAGATCTTAGATTTCAATCAAGTCTAGGCAAGTTGTTATAACTAAATTAGCAAGATCGATAAAATAACGACGTCAATTAAAAGTAATGACAATGAAAAGCCAACTAGAATCCGGCGATTAACAAAGCGATCGTCTCATCTTGAGGCTTAAGCTCACTCTTCTATGTCTAGGGTTGTCGGAAGAAGAAGAACCACACAAGGGATGAGACCACTCCGAGGTAGACGATGCCAGCGATCCGTAGTGATGGAGAGGAAGGCGTAGGATGTGGAGGTGGCGTGGAAGGTCGGCCGTCGATGGTCCACTCATAGTCTGGACTTTGTCTGTCGATAACTTGCACGAGGGTGGGGAGGATCCAATCCAAGTAAGCTCCAACGGTGTCGTCGTCGGAGTCAAATCCCGCGTCGAAGAATGACGATCGTAGGATGTCGAGTTTACTGTGGGCGTCGAACACCAGTCCCCATTTAAATTCGGGGTCCGCCATGCATCTTGTCGGAAGGGATGAAACGCAAAAGAATGGGGAAGGGAGAGGAGGAAGGTGGCGGGTTGGAGGAGGAAGGGTGGATTGTCTTGAGTGTTTGAGAGGATTGATTAGAGAAAGGCTCCAAGGAAAATAAAACTGAAAATCTGAAGTAATTTCAGTTTTAGTAGTGGTGGGAGGGAATAAATTTGAGGAATTCAAATTAATTCCAATAGGGATTGAGGGGGGAGGCAATGGGAAGAATTTTGGGCTGATTTAGTGGTGTTATTAATGTCATTTGGAAGAGAGAAAAGGTCATTAATGAGGGGGCCGACCATAAGAAGAGGGGGAGATGGATTTAGGAGTTATGAGAGTGGGGCCCAAGTTTAAGTAAATAATTTAATTAAATCTGAAGTTTAATTTCAGATTTAATTATATCTTAAGTAACTTCCCAAAATTTAAAGATAAGAGAGAAGCAAATTTGAATTTCGAATTTGGCTTTAATCTCTTTAATGGAATTGCCTAATTGAATAAGCACAAATTAGGAAGGTGAATAACTCAAGAGATTTGAAATTCAAATGGTGGGAGGATCCAAAGGGGGAGGCGGCGGGATGGGGCTGCTGGGCTGGCTGGCGGGAGGCTGGGCTGCTGGCCGGCGGGAGGCTGGCCGGCGGGTGGCTAAGCTGCTGGCCGGCGGGAGGTTGCAGCCAGGAGGCCGACAGCTTTGGGCTGTTTGGAGTAGGCGGCGGCAAGAGCAAGGGGAGGAAGAATTGGAATTTTCTAGGGATTCGACGACTACGAATTTACTAACCTCAATTGTCTTCAATTTGAATTTCCACAAGGTTAGCTAGCACGAAAACTAGAACTCACAAAGAGATCTAGTTTTCTCCGGCGAACTCACTAAGAGATCTTGGAGGAGTGAACTCACAAAGAGAACAAGGAGCAAATTTCATTTCATTCAAAACTAAAGCTATTACAATGCATCATGCCTCATATAGGGAGGCCAAAATAAACATAACTGAAATGACATAAATGCCCTCAGGGCTACATAAGTGAAACAATGCCCTCTGGAGCAAACTAGGAAAATAAAGGAAAATACACTCATAACATAAGATGCAAATAACTCAGAAATAAAGACTCTGGATCGTAGCCGTCGATCTGCGTCTCCGGTAATGGTACACGTGTCGAAATCTGATGTCCCCATCACATACTTAACATTATGCTTCAATGTTTTTGGATTTTTGTTGAATATAAATTTTCTGTGAAAGATTTGACAATACTTTCTTAACTTTATTCAATGGAGCTCAGGTAAATCTGACATTATCGCCATTGAAATTCATAGAGGACCCTTTTGCCCTGCCTGCCAAGCAGGTATCATAATTCCTGGGGTCCCTTTTATCCCACTTACCATGCAGTTCTTGTATGAGAACTCTTTTATCTCAACTACATTGTTAAAACATTCATCATATATAGCCAAATTTTACATTATTTTGTATATTTATTTTTGGTTGCTATTCAAACATATTGACAACAATTTCCAAAATCTTTACCAGCTAGCTTGGCTCTCACTGATTCAGAGTTATAGCTGCCTTACATTAGCGACAAATATGATGCCAAGTGAAAATGAGTGGTTACTTGGAGACTTCTTTTAGTCAGCTCAAAACCTATGATAGAAAAACTGACGTTATTTAAAGATTTGTGAACATAATGATTTCAACGAGTAAAACAAATATTAGTCCAGATCTTGTTAAACTTAGGCTGTTCAGTTTTACTGTTTATAATCAAAAAGAAATTGCGTCACCTCTGTGTTTGTAAGTTCATGCGTCAACACTTGCACGAATTTGTTTGATTGTGATTGGCTCGATAGTGCCTCAATAATTTATATATCTTGCACGTATGTATAGATTTATAGGCCGTGTACCCTCATATTTATACATATGTATGTTTGTAAGGATAAATACAAATATATTCAACGAAATTCATTTTCTGTAATTTATATAAGGCTTCAAAATATGTTTTATGTTCATGAACTGGCCATATTGGACTTGGTAAGTAATGGATCTGATCTCAAAAATTTTTGGGTCATTTACTTAAATATGGTTCGATTAATCAATTGCATGGTTTTATGCGCAGATAGCACGAAACATAACTACTAATGAAATGGCAAATTCTGCTCGGTACTCCTATCTTCGAGGCCCAGACGGGCGTTTTCGAAATCCTTATAATCTTGGCTGTAAAAGGAATTGCACTGATTTCCTCATCCACGGATACAGCAATGATGATGAAATAGCTTGGCCATCGCTTCACCAGGCTGTGAGATGAAACTTAGCCTTCCAGGGGTGAGTTATTTTTCTATTCAATATCTGAACATATTATGGAAAAAAAGAGAAGAAAGATTTCAAAATAAGTTAATTGTTGTAGCTTTTTGTTGCTTATGCCTTCTCTCTTTATTGTCAAAATCATTTTCTCAATCATAATTTTTACTCCGCTTTCGTCACAGCAGTTTTTTTAAACGTAAATTTTATGGGAAAAAAAAATTGTATAATTTAACAAGCTCTCAAATCAAATGAAGAGCGATGTCGTATGTGTATATTACTACATTTAATTTTAAGGGAGTACCATTCGTTTCACCCTTATTGAAAATCTTAGTTCTGTTTTTTCTTGACATGTTACTTATCCGTGCTATAATTGTGTTGTTTTGAAAACCTTTGGGACCCAGCCACTTTTAATTAAGACAGGCATGTGGCCTTTTCTATATATAATGCTCCATCTTCTGTCATAAGATTATGAGTTACACATGATCAATCGCATCATAATAACTTACCTCTTCATCTCTTGCATCATCTTTATACTCTATATCGGAAAAAATTATTCTGTGCGGAAGCAGAATTCTTTCCGAATGCTTAAGCCCGCGGCTCGGTACCACTCGGTACTGTGGCTCGGTATAGCTGACGTGACTCATTCTAATTCGTATCCGGATGTAGAGTTGCGTTCAATGTCCAGATCGAATAATGTCTCCTATATCGAATACTCTTTTGCCCCCATCTCTCTTTTTGTATTGTTACTACTAGTTTCGGTGGTTTAGTCTTGATGCCCTTATCATATCAATTTACTTAATTTTCTCCTGAATGAAAGAGAAATGAAAAGAAACCGAATGCTATATCTTTGGAAGTAATAGTGAAGAAGTACGAAGGCAAAACAGAAGAGTGCCTAATTTTCTGAATTACAAGGCTAGAGATGAAGAAGTAGGCAATTGTGAGATTATTGATCTTTTGTGACTCATAATCATTTGGCAGACACTGCAGCATCATCTCAATGAAGGCTGCACGCCTCTCAAGATCAAGACAATAACAACGGGGATTCAACAATCTGATTGAATTGATTCATGGCTTAGAAAATGTTATTTCTAAGTGGTCGAAGGCTCAAATCAAACCTTTTTCAAAATTTATTATTATATATTTTTTAATTTTCTTATCTTGGGCTACATTTACACCAAGTAATTGTTTATCTTTTTTCTGAAAGCAGTTATTCTCTACTCCTAAAGAGAAGTCTTACGGCATTTTGCTAGCATTAATAGTTATAGTTAAAATTCAAATAGAAGAAATTATCTGATTCAATAACTCAATTTTAAAGTTCTTAAGTAAGATATTTTTATTTATTTTATGGTAGATTTTTTTTTTTTTTTTTTTAAATTTGGGCAAACGAACAGTGGTCATAGAAGATAGTATGAAATTTTAGGAAGACTTCAATAATCATTTTTTAGATCATTATTATAATTTTAAAAATAATTTTATGCTTTCGTTGATTTAGGGTTTATTTGTAATTTTAAAATATAGCTTAAAATTCTTGTATTTGTAGTTAAAAGTTAAAACTATTAATATACTATATTTCAATTACGCAATTTTATATTTAAATTCCTTATTTTATGTGAAGTAATAGAATGATTTAATTCATAATTTATTGAGAAGAAAAAATATAAACAGATATTCAAAGGCCAGATTAAATGCGAAGATATATTTTATCACACCTAAAGAGTATACAACTTATTAATTCTTATATTATGAGATTTCTTTTCATATTTGAAATTAAATAACCACTATTGTTAAAGGTTTACAAGCCCGGTTCGGCTTGGGCTGATCCAATTGATGGCCCGTGAGGGTCATATGTGTAAATATTCTTTTTTCGTTTATACTTATATAAGCTGAGCCTCTTACTGTATTTGGGGTTTTTCTTATTTTGTAAATACCGTAAGAAATTAAATGCCAGTAGGAAGGACATTTTCCTTCTCGCCACCACTAGCCCCCAAAGCGCCACAATCTAAAAATATTAATTTTATTTCACAAGCAACTCAGCACAAAAAATTAAAGATCTGTATTTCTTTTACAAACAACGAACGCAAAGTATTTTAAATAAATGATTTTATTTTATATTATATATTGAGTATATTGAATTTTCAAATACAACAACCAAATGGTCTTTAAATTACTTTAAAAGTTAATTAATATTACATTTATCTTAAAATAGATTTAGGAATTTTGAGACCAAGTTAATCTTTTTTCTAAATTCTTTTTGTTATATTTTTCATACCACTTTAATTAGTGTGATATTATAATAACTCTCTTACATTTTATCGAATAAAGACACATAAAAATCTAAATATGTAAGTTATGTGTGAGAAATTTATTTAATATGTTTAAGATAAACAAATAATATATCAAATATATGATTTTATGTGAGAAAATATCAAAACTACCTTTCTCAATATATTTCGGGGGCAAAATTAATATTTTAATATTAAACTGTTAGATATTGAAGAAAAAATAAGTTACTTAATATTTTATAAACTATAAGAAATTATATAAAAATTAACTGTTTATTATAAAAACAATTTATTAATTTGACAAGTACATCAAATCAATAAACAAAAGATATTTAAATATAGATTGTCAAAATATTTCGATATATTTGCATCAATATTACTTAATTTTATTGTTATTTTATTTATTTAAATGTTTACTTAAATAAAGAACTGCTAAGATTATCACTTATTTTCACAGTTGTCAAAACACGAATATTTCGACGATAAAAAAATAGAAAATATAATTAATAAATGCAAATATTATAATTACTTATATTTAATTTCTAATTAAGTTACAATTAAAATCAGGAAATAAAAGTAACTATTTTGGTTAATTAAGATTTTAATTATACTTAATTAAAATAATTATTTCAATCAAAATATCAATTAATCATAAATAATTAATGACTATCAGCAATTATAAATTTAATTAATTATACTAACTAGCTTTAGTTCAGGAAGTACGCTCCTTGATTTTAATAATAGGTCTCAAAACTCAAAATCAACTCAATCATACATGGCCTAATTTAAGTTTCACACTGACTGTGGTTGATTTTGTGCCTTATTATTAATAAAATCATCCACGATATATTTCATTGCTAATAAAAGGATTAATAAATTATAAAATGGCTAATTACCATAACTTAATAAAAATAAAGTTTTTATAAACTTAATAAGAATTATAATTAATAGATTGTTAATTATTAATTTTTTGTCAATTAGGTATTTCTTAATTATTAACAAAAAATAATACTGAACTCAATAATTTTAGATAGCTAGTTTAAACGATTCATTGATGATAAATTACTATGACTAATTAATTAATTATTTTATGTTATTTTCATAATTTAGTGCTTATATAACTGATGGCGGATGCATCGTAACAAATTTGGCTAATTGGACATGAATGTCCATGCTATGCATGCTTTCCAAACTTCCGAATCAAATTTAGAGCTAGAATCATCGGGGGGTTCTAATTTTAGCAAACACAAAGTCAAATTAAACAACTCAGTTAAACTGTAAGCAACCTTGTTGTATAATTATTTCAATTATCATACTTTGTTGCTTTTTCCCTTTATAAAATTTTCACACAAAATAGTCAGTGTCCTTTATAACTCTTCTTTTATTTATGTGTGGATTGAATCTTCTTTTTATTCAATATTATAATTTTTTTGACACGCAACAATAATATTAATAAAACTCAAATCAATTTAAATTAGTGTAAACATTTAATTGCAAGCCAACTAATTAATCAATTAATATAGTATCCTTAAATTAGTCATTAAACTAAAATTTATATAAATAATAATGATCCTAGTTAAAACTCAAATTAATTTTCATGCAATTTCAGATATTCTATTAATTAATTATATCAACGCTAAAATAATAAAGATCTTAATTATATGCTAATTTAATCCGTTAATTATTATTATTATTATTTTAAGGCATTTAAGCTAATTAAAAGAAACTCACACATATCACATACTATAAGATTTATCAATCTCACGACCTCTTGATTGATAAGAAAGCTCCCAAACAGACCAAGATGAGCCGCGTAATTACCTTGAAAGGAGAGTGTGAGATGAGATACCTGCAGTTCTGGCGATGCAGGGTGCCAATCCGGAGGCCCGTTCTGATGTGTGGATCGTCGGAAGATGATACCTGCAAGAAGGATTTGAGATTCCCAATCCAGGGAAGAAGAGGAAGAGAGCTTTTCAAAGCTTCAAAGGCTAAAATATATCATTCAATGAGTTTTTCCTACTACATTACTTGCTTATATAAGCTAAATAGAATACTCTAGAAGACACTTGTAAGAAGCACATAACAAACTAATTAAAATATGCCTAAGGAGCAATTTAATTAAGATGCTCTGCATCATTCTCCCCTTGCGTCAAAAAGGGCTCGACTCCGTCGAGGCGTGTTGTAGAGAGGGATATAGGTGTAGAATTTATAACCAATCCTCCTGGGTCGAAGACTTTGAATGCAGTTGAAGATTTTTTTCCTATATCTTCATTTGCTTTCACAGTCATGAATTTGATTAGAAATTCAAGTTGACCAACCAGACCAATGCCAATGGATTCATTCAATGATTTCTTCCAAAACCTCATTGCTTTTCCAGCCTCCTTCGCAATCTCTGATTCAGTAATACCCATAGAAATTCCAATGTTAGCAAGTTTGAGGGTAGGTTCATCATTAACAACATCTCCTGTCATTGCAACAACCTCGCCCGTTTCCTGCAGGAGCCTCACAATTTCTAGTTTGTGTCGAGGCTCAGCACAAGGGAAAATTAAGTCTATAGGCTTTGACAGAAGTTCAAGTTTCTGATTAATAAGAAGACCAGTAAAAATTTTTTTATCGGTGAAACTTCTCCACTTGACACCTTCCAGGTTACGAGCCAATCCAATTTCATGACAGATTAATTCTGCAGTAGAGTCGTTATCTCCAATTATAATAATTACCTTAATCCCTGTTCTTCTACAATATTCAATTACTTTATAAACTTCAGCACGGGGAGGATCTCTAAGGTCAGCAACACCAACGAAGATTAAACTGTTCTCAATTTCATGATATTTGTTTGGATCAAGCTGCTTCTTGTGTGCAGGATGACTGTCCAACTGCCTGAAGTTATCAGCAACATTACATCGAGCAGCTTGTGAGCATGGCATTGGATCAGCTTTGTATGTGGCCTTCACATCAAGCATTTGCACACCTTCCTTCTCTTGCACAGATCCTGGACTCTTGCCAGGAAGGCTCCCCTGCGAACGAACTGTTGTGAAGGAAACGAAATCTGAATTGCTTCGGAGTTGTGATGGAAACAATATCTGAATTGCTTTGGAAGAACTGGCGCTTGCATCAACAGGACCAAAATGTTGTAGAGGAACTTGAGTCATGTACCCAAAAGGAGAAAGACCACCGTACCATCCTGGAATTTGCATTGGCAAGGGCAGAGATTCCACAGTTTTCTCTGTCATAGGCTCAACTCTTTCACCTCTTGGCTGCTGCTTCTGCTCCTCATTCCGATTCTTCTCCTTTGATGAAGTTGATCGGTTGTGAACCGATATCTGGTCCCAAGAGAAAACAGAGGCGGGATTGAAATCATGCATTTGGACAATAGATCTCCTTCGACGGGGTAGAGGGTGTCCGGCGAATCGATCTCCTTCGACGGGGTAGAGGGTGTCCGGCGAATCGATCTCCTCGACGGAGTCGGAACAGGCGGCAAAACTGGAATCTGGTCGTGAAAGATCGAGCTCGCGCAAACGTCGGGTCAGCGAATCGGAGGCTGGGTGTGCGGGAGTCTGATCGGCGGAGGCCTGGTCGGCTGCTGTCGGCGACGTCGGAGTGGCGGCAGGTCGTCGGGTTTGGGCTTGAGCGGTGGTAGCAGCGGTTGTTTCATCGGGCAGGGAATCGCGGTCTAGTAGGTCCGAACTGGAATGAATGGCGCATCCTTCGTTTCCATTCATATCCGCATTTGAATCTGTATGGGCTTCCGATTGCTCCATTTCATCCTTGGAACTGCACTCGTTGTCGGAGGCAGTTGGCTGCACAGGGTCGGTCTTGTCGAGCTGTGTGGTTGAAGGATGTGATATGGTAGGAGAACCCCTCTGCCTTTTCCTAGAGTCGATGGGAAAAGAAGGAAATGAAATCGAGCCTTCCTCTGAAGAATTTCTATCCGATTCAAGCATAGCATCAGATTGAAGGGACTCCTTGGGCATTACGTGCGATCCGTGAGGCTGGACGGGCTGGGCAGGTACGAAGTGGTCAAATGGAATCGGAGCAGCAGATGCGAGTGCTGCATCTCGCATCTCAAAGTCGAAAGGAGCGGATGAAGGGAGTTGCATCCGAGACTGCTCTTCTGCCTGGCGCTGCTTGATGCGGAGTTCTTCTTCACGTTGGCGAGCGACAGAAACCCTGTTGATATCCATCTGGCCAAGGTTGCGGGAAGCTACTGAGGTGGTGTCGTGCGTGTTGGAGGAACAGAGGAGCGACAAGGCCGGTATGGTTGCCGACCTGCTCATAGTTCTCTCCACCGAATGCATGAATTTAACACATAAATCATCCATTCGATCAAGTGATTGCATCACTTGAGTTACCCAAAGGGGTTCATGGCGTCGATCGTCGTCAACCGTCCATCTCTTTCGGTGGCGATCTTCGTCGACCGCCCATCTTATTCGGCGTCGATCTTCGTCGATCTTGTCGACGCGCCCTTGTTCTACGGCTTCTGAACGTCGTCGACAGCCGACCTTCTTCCGCAGTTTCATGCAATCTTCATACAAGCTTCCAGGACGTTGGATACCAACTGATCTGTAGTAGGGAATTCGTCGGGAAAGATGATAACGCCTGCGCAAGCACACGATGAGTATAAATGCACCAAATCCAGGGAAGAAGAAGAGGAGGAGAGGCTTTCAAAGCTTCAAAGGCTAAAATATATCATTCAATGAGTTTTTCCTACTACATTACTTGCTTATATAAGCTAAATAGAATACTCTAGAAGACACTTGTAAGAAGCACATAACAAACTAATTAAATATGCCTAAGGAGCAATTTAATTAAGATGCTCTGCATCACGTGTTCCCAAGCTTGCGTCAGTCGGATAGTCTAGTCCACTCAAATCAAAAACTTCCTTCCTCCTTCCTCAGTGTGTCTAAACCCCTTTCAATGCAGAAGGCTCTAATAGACTTGTACATCTTCAGACAATGTTGGCGGTAAATATCGACTGGTACAAATCTCCCTTGAACTTCTTCAACTGTGACACAATGAAAGACTGGATGAAATCGTAGTAGTGGGGTGGTAACTTTCAGGCGATATTGCTACATTCCCAATCTTCTGGCTCTACCTCAATAGGGGCCATAATACCTTGGGCCCAACTTAACACTTAGGCCTCCTTGCTTAAAGGTATTCTGCCTGTAAGGGCCCTCAATTTCAAAGTAAACAAATTTTCCCCAATCTCAAATTGAATGCATCTCTGTCCTATGAATGATCTGCTGCTGCTTCATGATGGTTATTGGGCTCGTAACAAGTGGTTCCTCACTCCCCAAGATCCTCTATCCCTTTCAGACAATTGTTGTTTCCACTAAGGACACTGATTAGAATGAGGTCTGTAACTGTATCAGGGTTGGGGATCCCTCCATAAAGCAGCCTTGAACAGGTGTGACCTGGCGCCGGCCTTGTGGAAATGAAGTTGTTATACCCAAAAATATTAGCCCAAGTAGCCACCTTACCCAATGCTTGGCTTCTCCCCTACAAAACATACTAAGGTTAAGTCCTCGACACTTCTATTGACTAATTCAGATTGCCCATTTGTCTGTAGGTGGGTAGGCTGAACTGCACTTTTCAAATGTTGATTCCTTGTAACTTGAACATCTCCTTCCAAAAAGTGACTCAGGAACACTTTATCTCTGTCGGAGACTATCGACTCAGGAAAGCCATGAAGCCTCCCAACAATCTCTCGGAATGAAACTGCTTTGCAACCGATAGTGGCATAAAGATGTCTCAACGGTATGAAATGGAGCATACTTACTAAAGCCGGTCCAACTACAACTAGAATGACAGTGTAGCCCTTCCGACTTGGGTAAGCCCTTCGATGAATCCATGGCACCTCTTGACCCAACCTGATCAAAGGTAACTCAAGTGCTGCAACAGTCCTCCAGGGCACAAGCTTGATACTTGTTCCCTCGACAAGTATCATCACACTGGGAGCCACCACTTTCCTCCACATCTTCCTCATCCCCTTCCAGTATATCTCTTCTAGCCCAATCTCTGATAAGTCTTCTGCCTCCTGAATGTCTCCAATGCACTGGCATTGAAACTCCTGAAGTATCAGTGGAATCTGGGGAAGAGGTCCTAGGTAAAAAACTAACATTCCTCTGTGTAGCAAGAAGCTGATCCTCCACTGTATAATCCTGACGGTATTTCTTTCCCCTTCCTTATGGCCTCTCTTAAGCTCCCCAATTCTTCGCTAGTCAATTTTCTGTACTCAATTCCCCGCCCAATCCACTAACTTAGGCACAGATGTAGCAATAAGTTTTGTGAGCACTCCACTCTGGATAAGGCAATCCAGCTTTATTTCTCACAACCTGGCTTGTACTGAATCTCGAAATCATAGCCCAATAATTTGGAGGAGCCATCTCTGGTGGCTCTTCTGTCACCACATCGTTGCTCCAACAAATATTTTAGCTCCTTTGTCCAGTCCTACAAGGAATCCTCTACCCAACAAGTACGGTCCGCCACTTCTAAATGGGCCTTAACAATGGCCATCAGTTCTCTCTCATAGACAGATTTTTGAGCTTTGCCCTACCTGATAAATACCTGACTTGTAGAAAGCTAGTGTCGGCCCTTGCTGCATGAGAACCGGCTCCAAACCCCAAACCAGATGCATCAGTTCCACCCAGCTGCTGCTTGAAAATCCCGGTAAATGCTAACACCGGGGCACTAACCATAGCTCTTTTCCAAAGCCTCCATAGCGCTATCTGCCTCCGGTCCCAATTGAAGCTGTCTTTCTTCACTGCTTCAGTGAGTGGAGCTGCGATAGATCCATACCCTTTTATGAAATTTCCGGTAGTTAAATCCTATGAGTCCTAAAAGCCGCCGGAGAGCCCGAGGTTCTTTTAGGAGTTGCCAGCTCGTCATGCCTCCACCTTGGAAGGGTCAGCTGCTACTCCTTCTGCTAGATAATGTGCCCCAAAATATTCCACACTTCCTTTGAGCAAAAGAACACTTTTTCTGATTGACATACAACTGATGATGTTTGTAAAGTGCTCAAAACCTCTCTCAAGTGCTCCAGTGTTCCTGTAGGGACCCTGCGTAACATCATCAGATTGCTCCAGGATCGTCCAGGGCGATCGGAGAATCGTCCCGGGACGATCAGGTTCAAATTGTTCCAGATTCTGTACAAAGTTACAGGAATGATTTCCTGTAGGGATGGTCCGGGGCCGAATTCTGGGAATCGTCCTGGGACGATCAGAGCATGGACAAGACAGGAGAGCAAAGAGTTTGAAAATTATTATCGTCTGGATCGTCCTGAGAAATCGTCCAGGACGATGTGAAATTGGTCAGTCGTGCGATCCGCCGGCCGATCAGAAGGTTATTTAATGAAAATAAAAATCGTTTTTGAAGAGAGAGAAAAATCAAAATTAAAATATCTGAAGTTTTGAGGTTAGAGAAGGTCGAGAGAAAACTTGGAAAAGTGGATTTCGGGCGACGCCGGCCATTTTCCGTCCGACGAGACAGTTCAGAAAGTGTTGTACGCAAGGTAAGGCACATTCCGCCTTTCTTCAATTTTCAGAATGGTGAAGTTTGAACGAGTTTTTCTGTCCCGGATTTGTATCCATTAGCGAATTTCGTCGTATTTTCCGGATTGGTTTCAGTTTACCGGCGTAAACTTTGGGTATGTATTGAAGTGCCGATGTGCACGTTTTTTGATTATTTTCTGGAGAATTTTTTGAACCGGATGAATTTTGATTCGGCGATTTCTTCGACTGTAATTTCTGAATTTTGTCTGGCAGTAGAATAAAAGTCTTATAATGTTGGTTGTGAATGTTCTGGTGGTAAATTTGGTGAAATTCTGATTTGGTGAATTTTGTGAATTCCGTATAACTGCGGTTATGCCGCCGGATTTTCATACGATTTTTGAAGGATTGTCCGGATTTTGGTTCTGAATCGACATTGCTATGCTGTGTGCTATACAAAGGGAGTTATAAGGGGGTCAGGATCCCGTGAGATCCTGTCTGTGTCAGGGAAAAAAAATCTGAAATGAGCTCTGAAATCTGTTTTTCTGAAATACAAGTTCGCGGATCCGATGATAAGTTACTGTTTTCTGGTGCTATATAGCACATCTTGTTTTCTGGTGCCATTGAGCAACAAAGGGAGGCATAAAGGGCCAGAATCCGAGAGATTCTGTCAGTGTCTAGGAAGGGAAGGCATAAAGGGGCCAGAATCCGTTGAGATTCCTGTCAGGGGTTTCAGGGAATCTGCTCTGATTTGAATCTGTTCTGACTTTTGATACGGTCCTGATTTGATTATTCTGATTGGATATGTTCTGATACGATTTTGAATCTGATTTGAATTTTGATTCTGTTCTGTTCTGATTTGATCTGATTCTGTATGATTCTGTTCTGTTCTGTTATGATCTGATTCTGATTTATGACGATTCTATCTGTTTCTGATTTGATTATGAATTCAGTTCTGATTTGATTTTATCTTGTTTCTGTCCTGTTTGTTCCTGATTTGATTCATTCCTGTTCTGATCTGTCAATTCCGTATTCTGGGTTTTTTGTAACGGATTTCTGTCGTGTTGTGGTTGATGTGGACTCTGAGGATTTGAATTGGAGGTTTGATGTCTTGCTGAGCTGTTGTAGCTCATCCTTTGTTTTTCTGCGTGGTTTTTCAGGTTCTGGGAAGGGGGAAAAGAGTCCAGGAGTGAAGTTCAGAGTCCGATCTGTTTATAGGTATTTTTTGTCCTTTTGATGTTTTGTACAGTCATGGCTTTTCTTTTCTGCTTTTCCTTTCACTGTCTGAAACAGCCATGAGCTGTATTTGTATATATTCTTTTGGGAGGAAAGATAGATGATCTGTTCCGCTGTAATTTGATGTTAAGTAATTCTTGTGTCTGTTTTCTGTATGGTAATATTTGGAAGAAAGTTCTGAAACAAATTCTAAGCAGATCCTGGATCAGTTAAGTCAATTTTTCATCTGGCCCACGACACGATGCGAGCGGGATCCGTCCCAGTCGGGTTGGGTCGTGACAGCCTTTTTAGTGGTACAGAGCAATGGTTTTTGGAAAATTTTTGGAATTTGAATTGTAAGACAGAGCCTATAGAAGTGATCTGAGTCTGTCTGGGGTAATTTTGGTTTGTTTCCGGATTTTATTGGTGATTTTTTTGTGATTAAGTTTCTGGATTTTCTGTATGGATCTGCCAGATCCCAAGATATGACAGACGGTCAGAGTGCTAGTAAGGCAGCACCAGTGGATAAGTACAAGGCCCCAGTGGTGGGTGCAGATACACTTTCCCCATTTTGTACATTGGTTGTTCTCAGTGATGAGCGAGACTCAACAGTAGAGCCTCTACTGTTTCGATCTGAGGATATTATAGAAAATCTTCAGTGTTTCTGAGAACTGGGCCGAAACGA
>NW_021318517.1:254506-268915 GCF_001605985.2 Dendrobium catenatum
ATCCGGGATTTAAGCCGTAAATCCGTAAATCCGGGATTTACGGAATCCCGGGATTTAACGCGCGCACAAAAACCGTTTGGCTGGATTTAGCGTAAATCCGACTTAAATCCCACGATAAATCCGATACCAAACAGCCCCTTAAGTTTCCAAAGCTCGCAACCAGACAAAGATGAGCCGCGTATCGGATAATTATCTTGAAAGGAGAGACTAGAGAGTGTGAGATGAGATACCTGGAGTTCTGGCGAAGCAGGGTGCCAATCCGGAGGCCCATTCTCCGTCAAAAGCCAGGTTGCAAGCGGGAAAGAGCTAGCCAACTCAACCCCTTTGTTCTTCAAACAAGGAATTAAATCCAGCACAGTAGAATCATTAACACCGTAATGACAATATGAAAGCATCACAGCCACCGAATCAATTGCTAAACGATTCAAAACATACTTGAAAAATGAAAATCCCCAAAGGCAAACCTGAGATCCCGATAAATCGCGTCTTCCTCTCCGCTCTTCTTTTCCGCATCGCCGGTATAGTTTCGCTAACGATCTGATCGAACAAACCAAACTCGATGTCCTGACAATGGAGAATGTCAACGAAATGGGGCCGGAGTCTGATGAGGCTCCTCGTCGAAGCAACGTGTGAAGCTATCCGCTCAGAAATCGAATCCGTCATCGTACCGGCCGCATTTGGCGGAGATGATTATTCGGTCGCGATGGACGCCACGGTTTTGAAGCCAGTTACCGAGGAGGGTTTCGAAGAGAGTTGTGCCCTAGTAGCTGATCAAGAACAGAGAAAAATGGAGAGTGAGGAATGGAAAATTCTTAAGAGTGAAGGGGGACGGACGGAAGGTTATCGAAGAAGTTGATGCTGGAGAAGTTGGCCGACCGATGGCGGCGAGGGCTTCATAGGGAGAGACGAGGACATGAAGCCGCGATCCCTTCGGTCCAGCATTGGTTAGGTATAGGGTTTTCAGTTTAGGTTTGTGTGGGAGATCACCTGAGCCCTGAGGCTATCAGAGATAAATAAAGCGCGCGCTCGAGAGCGAGAGGGAAAGCTATGGAAAGAGATAGCAGGGCGATATATATATAGTTTAAAAAACGGAATATTTTGTGTATAAATTTAGGCAAGAAATTTAAAAGAGAGATTTACATACATACCACTCTATAATATTCTATTTACATATTTAACATCTAAAATTTTAATATTACATACATACCACCCTTAGTTCATTTTCATATCAAATATGAGTGGTGGAAATAAATATATGAGTGGTAGGAAGGAAATATGAGTGGCATATTTGATATTAAAATAATATAGAGTGGTATGTATGTAATATTAAAATTTTGGGTGTTAGATATGTAAATAGGATGGTATAAAGTGGTATGTATGTAAATTTCCCATTATTTGATAACATAATTTTTTATTAATTTAACGAAAGTATATATATCATAGAAAATGATGGAAGAGTTATTAGAATTATTATGTTACCATATTTTTATTATGCATACATGATTAATTTTTATTAAAAATATGTAGTATGTATTATTACAATACATCTTCATCAGTGCAGAAATTATTCTATGCAGATGTCAAATGCAGTCTGAAGACCAATCAGAATGAGCCACGTTAATAATATCAAGAGCAGTACCGAGCCACGTCACCGACATGGCTCATTCTGGTTGGTCTCCGATGACGTTTGGCATCCGCACATAATCATTTTTCTCATTATTGAGGATATGCTCAACTTCTAATTTTTTTCTTCATTATTAGAATACATCTTTATTATTGAGGATATACTCAACTAGTAGTTGCGCTGAATTCCGCTCGGCCAAGTCTGGTTTTTCACAGGTTCTAAAATAGCCTCCACCTCTTGCAGAATTTCCTCGTCAATTCCCACATTTGAGAGCTCAAGAGCAGAACCAACATTATCCTCTACCTGCAACACTTAGGGTTTAACTCTTCAAATAAGCTCAAGCGAAAGACATTTGGGATAGTTACAAGCACAAATAAATAGATTTTTTCACTTAATCATGAAGCAATCAAGCCTTCTAGTTGGTTTGGGATTCTTTCCAGTATGATGCTCTGGGTTACTTGGACAGTTTCTTGCTTTCTTTGCTTCTTGTTTTGGTGGAGGCCTGGAGGGTGGTGAAACTTTGAACAAATATAAGTTCATATAAGGAAAAAAATTAAAAATAAAAAAACTAAAAGAAAAAAATAAATAAAAAATTTTAATTTTTTTTAAAAAGGGGTAGACAGGCCAGAATCGCCTTCGCTAACAAGCTATGAGGACAACTTTTTCTATATTTTATTCAATAATTGCCTCGAATAAGAATGAAAGGGAGAAGAAAGAAGATGGTTTAAGTGTTTAACTTCCCTTGCAACTACTCACTTTGTCTTTAGAGCCTCTCCACTCGAGCACCTAACACTCAATTGGCGTAGTTGGTTTGCTCCATTCGATCGCCAAAAAAATGCTATTCAAGTGAGGGTGAACAGGTTCACCCGCTAATTCTTTCTAAAATCCAAAAATTAGGTTATTAATTTTAGTTTTTTAAGTGTAGAATTTTATTATTATTAATTCAGAAATAATAATTTATAAACACACTATTTTTAAGAATTTAAAATATTTTTTTTACGTAATTAATTTATTTAAGATACAATATTAATATAAAAATTAAGATAAAATCCTCATACATATTTGAAGGATATCGAGTAATATATTACCAAACTAAAAAATAAAAAGCAAAAAACAAAATTAAGAACAAGTTCTGATAGCAAAAAATTAAAATAACTAGTAATGACAATCTAATAATATTAAAGAATGATATCAGCTCCTCCAAGATAACTAAGATATTATCCAAATGAGTTTACAGAATGAGGTTGTTATTGATCTTGTTGTCGTCCGAACCTCTTTTCCAAAATTCATGCTTGTTCAGCTTAGACAAATGCACAAACATCAGGATTTTGTATGAAACTTAAGTTTTGAAACAAGATTTTATTTTATTCCTTGTATTCTTCACGACAAATGCAAGAATATTTGTTTATTTAGGACATATTAATATTCCAAATTATTTTATCGAGCAAAGAATATATATTTTTAAAATTATGAAAAAAAACATTCATTAATGTTATCAATGCTCAATCAAATAAATTAGATACAAATATAATAAGTAAAAATTATACTATTTATTATTTAATGACCACATAAAAATTATTGTCTTAATTTAGCTTAATGATTTAATAATTAATAATTAATTAGAATCTTATTTACTTTGATTATAATCACAAGCAACAACTCAAATATGCAGTTTAATTCGATTATTTACTTTGTATTTTTTGAGGGAATAGAAGAATAGTTGCTTCTAAATATTTTTTATTCTTTGGTTGTTTAAGGGCGAGCTTTTATTGGTCGAGTGTGTGTTGTATTTAATTTTATCATCAATAATTAGTGTTAAAATTTTATTTAAATTAAAAGATTTAAATATAAAAATAAATAGCTGAAACAAAATTTACCTCAAATAATTTTCAGAATTTACTAAATTTTGATTTTAGAGGATTTCCTAAATCGTTAAATCCTATAATTTTGTTTGGTACAATTTTCGCATGATTTTACTTAGGCCTGTCAATATTTGACACGACACGAAAATCCGATCCGTTTGTCTACCCGGGTCGGGTTAGAGTTGACCCATTTGAACCCGGATCAGTTCCGAATTCGATCCGAACCCGACCCGTGACCTGAAATTGACACTCCTAATTTTACTTTTCAGATCAGATCAAAAATTTCTATTTAATCATTATTGTTTTGGTACATTTAAAAATTTTATATTAAAAAAATACTCAATGCAATATTTTTAAGAGATTATTTTCTCTAGATAACTTTACAATTAAAAATTTATTATTTTTACAATGACTGTAAATAGTAAGAGAGCTGTCTAAGTTTTCAAAACGAAGCATTAGTTAAATCAGCCAAACAGCACACAACTCTCCTTGGCCTATTCGTTGAGGGCTATGGCTTCCAACTAAGAGATCTAAGGTTCGAGTCTCTGTGTATGTGTTGTGTGTGTGAGTTTGCCTTAAATGGCCTAAATGTCCCAAAAAAAAAAAATCAGCCAAACAGCCAGACTTTTATAGTATGTAGAACTGTATGTAAATTCCCGTGAGTAGATCTAACTCGCTAGCAATCTATGGGCTCTGAAAGGGAAAATTATTCTGTGCAGAGATCAGACTCAGACCGCCATCTAGCGACCAATCAGAACGAGTAATGTCAGTAGTACCAAACCATAGTATCGAGCAAGGGGTAACATAATGTGTTCTGGTTAATTCTCGGATAACTTTTGGCATTCACACATAATAATTAACCATGAAAGAGGATAGAAGTTGGGGAAAGGCCAGACTTCATTACATTTTAAATACAATTTATTCATTACATTATAATAAAATGTGCCACATCACCCCCTACTTGGTACCACAGCTCGCTACTGCTCGGTACTGGATAACGTGGATGCACTTGATACATCTCTAGACGGTAAGATGTGTTTGATCTCCGAACAGAATAATCTCTCCCTACTAAGAGTCAAATTCTCATTTAAATCTAATAAAAAAAGACAATTTGTAATATTTTCTAACCAAGTCTTTTTAAGTCTACCTCTATCTTTCTTAACATAAATCAAATCTAATACATCTACTCTCATAACTGGATTATTGAAAAGCCGACGTTTCATATGACCACCATCGAAGGTGGATTGTCTAATCATATATGCACTAGAGCTATTCCAACAATTTCACATATACACTCATTTCACATTTTATCTCAAAGAGTGATACCGCTCATCCACCTGAGTATCGTCATCTTTGCAACACTTAATTTTATACTTATCTTTTAATGACCAACATTCTATGCCATACAGCAGGTCTCACCATCATCTAATAAAATTTTCTCTTAAATTTGAGAGGCATTTTTCTATCACACAACAAACCTTAAAGCATTCCTCCACTTCAACCATTCAATTTAAATTCTATTAATAATATTTCCATCTATTTCACCATCACTTTGAACAATATACCTCATATATCTAAAACATGTACTCTTATTAATGACTTGATCGTAGATCGTCCAAAATCACACTTGAATTCCACCAGTTCAATTACAAATAAAGTTACAAATCATCTAATCAATTTTAGATCTACTCAAACCAAAACCTTTACATGCTAAGATTAACCTCCATAATTCATGTTTACCTTCAACTCCCTCTCTAATCTTATCAATAAAAATATATCATCAACAAGAAGCATACACTATGGTACATATCTTGCAAATATCTAGTAAGAACATCCATGACTAGAGCAAAAAGATAGCTGCTTAAAACTGAACCTTGATTTAATCCAACTGAAATTCAAGCATACACAAGTAACAACCACTGCCTTATTTTCTAAAGTTTATTTTGTAGTAAATTCAACATAAAACTTAGAAGTAAACTGTTAAATTCAAAACAAATTTCAATTAGAACGTTCTGAACCAAAATATTCCTTCACCTGCATATAGAAATTGCTAATTTAATTCATCTTTCCATAGTTATTGCAACTAAAAAGACAGAAGGAAATCGTTTTGCTGGGTTTAAGCTCCATCATAGATCAGATATTTATTATGTAAACTACAAAACCAACTCACTAGAAACTTGACAACAGTATTTTGCCCTCAATTTCATAAAAATAATAAATCATGCGAAATTGAACATCTGAATCCCCAATCAGGTATTTTCCCATTCCCATCAACCCGAAGGAAAAAAGAAAACTGAAAAACAAAATCCAATACTTCCTTTTTTTACTAAACGGTAGGGAGAAAGGACAATGGACAGAAGTAACAGATGAGGAAGAACGTGACTTTTTTTTATGAAGCCGACTATTTTGACGTGTGCTTAATGGCATTAAGCTCCAGTTGATTCATTAGAGTTAACCTTTGCAGTCAAAAGACATAAGTTATTCAAGCTCAACCCGACCCGACCCGACCCAAACTGACCCGAGGATAAGCTCAGCACCTAGTGGGCTCACATCTTTCCTTGAATCAAGGTATCTTGAAGACATTCTTTAACTTGACTACTAGCCTCCATTCTTCATTGGACAAATCATCCTGGAAGAAATCAAACAGAGAAATTATTCAATCATATCCTCATGCTTTGTATAAAACTATAATATACAATTCTAACATCACAAGAGTAAGCTATAGAGTAGAATATGTATAATAACATAGCATAAAGTATAATATATGATATAATATAATATATCTTCAATTACAATATTCTACATAATATTATTATATATGAAAAAAAAACTCAGATATTTAGATCAAAATTTTTATTATGATAGATTTCAAAATCATTGAATTCACTTTGAGATTAATATAATATAAATTTTAATTGATTCATATTATGATGCACTAATCTCAAATTAAATCTAAAAATTTTGAGATTCATTATAACCAAAATTTGATGAGAACATTATACCAACAATAACAAGCTTTTATCCTATCATGTAAGGTTGGCTGCATGAATCCTTTTTTCTCCTTGGTGATCTATTGAGAGTTAAATTCTCATTTAAATTTAATAAAAATGTCATTTTTAATATTTTCTAACCAAGACTTTTTAGATATACCTCTACATTTCGTAATATAAACTGTATCTAATACATCTACTCTCCAAATAGGGTCATCAAAAGACCAATGTTTTATGTGAACAAACCCTCTAAGGCGACCCTATCTAATATTACCTGTCACTACAACTACTCCAACCTTCTCACATATATACTCATTTCACATTCTATCTATAAGGACATTGTTAACCCAAAAAATTTTCCATTATATAATATTATATAATTCTGCAGAGGGCCAAGGTAGAATTTTACAGTCCCATATATTTCTTTTCTACCTACTTTCAATTATACAAGGAATTACTAAAATGTTACCATTTATCCCCCATCTACTGATGCCATCAATTTCCACAAAAAAGCTGTAACAAAAAATATCTACTGCAAAAGAAAGTAACAAGTTCAAATTTTAAATAATGATTACCCTGTAATTTGCCTTTAGAACATCTATTGATCTTCTAGAGATGTGACTAACAAGCTCATCTTCTATTTCAAAGTGCCTTCCATACATCTTCTGCTGTTCTTCAGCGCTGTTGCTTACTATCTGTGAAGGTAAAAATATAAGAGTTGCTGCCAGGACAATAAATAGAGAGCCACAGATCAAGTAATGTGTAATTTATTGTGCCTACCTTTATGGCTACTTTCTGATCTTTTGTAGCTACATCAACCTGTTTGTGGTTAATCTCAATAGATGCAATTCTTCCTATATCAATGAAGTCTCTCGAAGGAATGCAAATAGGGGTTCCAATCTGGATTCATGATTAAGTTCAAATATGCAGTTAATAAAGTATTTATCAACATTTTATGGATACCAATTTAAGACCATAATAATTTTCTCAATCATGCAGCAGTTAGCATAACACTTCCAAAAATAAAAAATCTATTGAAAAGTTCCAAATTATGCAACAAAAAAGCATATAACTAAAACAAAAACAAATTTTGTAACACTTCCAACAAATTAAATTTGAAGCAATTTCATATATAATATATAAATCTTGATTATTTGCAAAACTAACATTCTACTATCTCCATTTTTCAACTAATCACTCAAATACAAAAATTCGCAACAAAACTCAAATCAGCATTTCTCACATTTGTCAAATTACAAATGGTTCGATCTTGGCATATGCAAATACATTGGTCAGTGGCTCAAAAAAAAAAAAAAGCTTCAGGTACTTGTTTTAATAAAGAAGATTTTGATGTTATAAGCATAAATAACCCATCAAATTTGAATAGCGATCAAGAGAGATTAGGAATAGTACCTTGGCAATACCTTCAAGAACATTTACCCCCAAAACAATAGGATCCTTTTTGTTGAAAACGCAGTTTGGCATTATCTTAAGAACACATGGGAAGACTGCCTCCTCAGCACTTTGCTTCTTCTTCTCTTCCCTTAAGTTGTCTATGTAAGCCTTAAACTGATCAAATAGGTGATAGATTATATCTGCCACAAAAATCCTTACACCTGACTCTTCTGCAAGCTCACGAGCCTCCGGCATTACTTTCACATCAAAAGCTAAGATAGTTGCATATTCCTTTTTCCTTTCAAGCATAACACTAGCCTTCATAACATCTTTCTTGTGTACTGGACCTATACTGAAGTCACTGAAGGGAATATTAACAGCTGGGCTCTTTAGGAACTCTGTTAGTGCTTCTAGAGAACCTAAGGTTGAGGCTTGCACATAAACACCCTCCCCACTCTTGTCAATCCGGCTCATGACTTTGTTCATATCATGCATTACAGCTTCCTTTATGGCTTCAATATCGTCACCAGGCTTTACAGCATATAAAGCAGTGCCTGCAATAGCATGTTCAAGGCCCTGAAAGTAAAAACATATATAGAATATAACTCTCAATAAACTTACAATGTTAACATTACGCAAAACTTGAATCATGGTTGAAAGATTAACGGTACCTGCGCAGAAATTTTCACACCTTGTGCCGCTTTAAGCTGTTTATGATGAATGTATGAGCCCTGGTATCAGAAAACAGGTACCATTAATGAAAAACTGTGGAGAAATAGCATGAACCATCAAGCATGTTATCAAACATTGAGAGCAATTCAAAATCTTATGTTTAAATGTTTAATAAACCAAGTATTAACACAAATTGCGTTAACCTTAACATATGCATTTCTATAAATTATCACCAATGACCTATGCAACACTGCGCACAAAATTTTGGAACGATGAGTTCTCATCTTATATGAGATTATAACGCATAATTGATTCCACTTGACAAAAACTGAATAATGATGGTATAAGTTTCCAATTTCGCATCCAAGACATAATAACAAAGTAAGCAAATATAGGAGATCCCAGAGTTCAGGATTTCCAATACAATGAAAAAAAAAAAGTTACATGGCACAATAAACTGAAATTCTTAAAAGACAAACAGTAATCCAAAACAAATAACACCTACATTAGTGAAAATTGAAGAAAAGATGAAAATCAATTCAGAGAAAAAAAAATAATGGCATTCCATTAAAAATTAACGATTAAAATAAGAAAAAGAAAAGGTGTGCAAATGACTGAAATCTGTGCAGTCAATGGAAACCAAGATTATGGCAAATTTAAATAGATCTTATGTCCAAAACAAAAACCAAAAACTTAGTAGGAAGAAGAGACAGGAGATTAAAAAAGACAACACAGAATTCACCCAAAAAAACAAGCACACCACTTAATAGAGGAAATAGCTTATCCCAAAATTCTTCAAGTCTTTAGTAGATTAAGGAACTGAATCCCAAAAGCAAAAGAGACTGCACATCCAATTGAAAAACTTCTTGAACACCTGATGAGTTACGTAAATACTGCACACTTATTTAGAATTACAAAAAAAATTGAAAATCCCTTCCACCAACAGCAGAAAGTTAACAAAGTAACATATCTATTTCCTTTAAACTGTAATCTCAAATAGAGTCGCAATACCAAGATAGCCTCAGATAGATTTGCAAAACATACAACAAATCAGAAATATATGAAGAATTCCAGGCTAGCAAAACAAGAAAAAGTTCAAGAACTTAACACCATAATGAACCTGATGGAGGGATAGCTGAAGGCTAATATAACTAACACCAAAAGAAGATTACTACGTAAAAATCACCAATAGACTTTTACAATATGCTAACATTGTAAGTAAAATCAATCTCATAATGCTAAAAAATGAAAAAAAAAATACAAAACCAAATAAATGATCATTTTTTTCCAATCAAATCAATTATGCACGTCTTCAAAATAATCGGCTTCAAAAAACTGTTACGTGGCATTCATCAGGCATATTTGAGCATAATTGTAGCCCATCTAACAGAGATATTGATGAGTTGTTGCATGCATGTCAACCTCGCAAGCACACAAAATACCTTTGATATCCATCATCAATGTTAGACATAGTTTCATCATACATAAGTTATGAAAAAAGCTTAATAGTCATAAGAAAAAATTGTACAAATAATGCTTTATATGTTAAACCCAAAAGAGGTGAAAAAAGGAAAAGAATTGAAAGCAGTGGTTGATGGTTCATCATATAAATCAAATCAGATAAATAAAAATATCGTATACAAAATCTTTTTTAGAATTTTCAAAAAAAAAAAAATCACCCCAGTTAGTTGTATGATTTTGTGTTCTTGTATCTAACAATTAATTTCTCAAGAATCCCTCCTATTAATCTTTCAGATTAAAATGGATCATTATCTTATCGCTATGCTTAAACTCCACATATCTCATATTTACATATATAATGAATTTTAAATATCATAGTTAATAGAAAATGAGGATGTATCTTGTTGTATGCTTTTTGCTAATGATATTCTTCTTGTTGATAAGACTAGAGAGAGTTGAAGGCAAACTCGAATTATGGAGGTCAACTTTAGAGTCTAAAGGTTTTCATTTGAGTAAATTTAAAACTGAATAAATGGAGTGTAATTTTAGTAGTAATAGATCTAGTGGGGGTTTGTGACTTTGAGCGATCAAGTGATTAACAAGTATACTCGTTTTAGATATCTTAGGTCTATTATTCAGAGTGATGGTGAAATAGATGGGGACATTATTAGCAGAGTTCAAGTTGGATGGTTGATTGGATGGTTGAAGTGGAGGAATGCTTCGGGGGTTTTATTGTGTGATAGAAAAGTACCACTCAATCTTAAGGGACAATTTTATAAGATGGTGGTGAGACCTGCAATGCTTTATGGTGTAAAATTTTGGCTATTAAAAAAGAAGCATAATATTAAGTTAAGTGTAGCTGAGATGAGGATACTCAGGTGGATGAGTGGACTTACTCTTAGAGATAGGATATGAAACGAGCATATTTGGGAAAAGGTTAGAGTAGTTCCAGTGATAGACAAAATTTGTGAGAGACATCTTTAGATGGTTTGGTCATGTAAAATGTCGGCCTTTCGATGACCCGATTAGAAGAGTAGATGTATTAGATTCGTTTATGTTAAGAAAAGTAGAGGTAGACCTAAAAAGATTTTATTAGAAAATATAAAAATGATTTTTCTTTATTAGATTTAAATGAGAATTTGACTCTTAAACGGAATGGAGAAAAAAGATTCATGTAGCCGACCCCACGTAGTGGGATAAAGGCTTGATAATGTTTTTGTTGTTGTAAGGACTATTTTTTCTGCTTTTTCAAGCGGTGGAGTCTTAGACTCCACTAAAATCTACCAATACCACTCAGGAGGTTCTCCAATGGCTATAAAAGGAGTGGTAGCGGCAGGGAGGCTCATGCCCAGGTGGATGGAAAAAGGATGATCAACAACCGAGACCATTTTCCTTGGGTTCTTACAGCCCACACTTGAGGACAGGATGCCTTCTGGCTCAACCCAAGCAAGAGTATGAAGAGCGGTACAACAAGAGTTTTCATCCTCCGACTTCCTCCTGCAAATTGTAATCCACAGCAGCAGCCTTCTTCTTGCATGTTTGTTAAAGCTATGGGCAGGTCTATGAAATTTTGAACTAACAGCAAAAGATGGAATTCCAACAAGATCATACTTCCAGGGCTCTTGACTCCCACATTCAGGTGCAAGAATTATTGGGAGCCTTAGGCTAGGCACAGGCGGTGGTGCATAGAGTCCTGATAGAGCTTCCTGGGCTAACTCAGAGGGCAGACAACAGTTGTCTAGGTGGCAAACTTTCCAGCCATCAAGGAATCAAAGTTGGAGGGATCAACCAGCCATTTCAAGGTACCTGCAGCCTTCCATTCAGCAGGAGCCAACACAATCCAAGGTTCTTGAAACTTTTATTATCATTGCAAGTGTTCTTTAATTATTTTGCCAATTCTCACTCAAATAGACATTTCATGGCAATTGATGTAGCCATATTTTAAGAGTATAATTATATGAGGAGAGTAGCATTATTCTTACTAAAAGCAAATAAAGGAATAGAAACCAATACTAAAAGCAAAGACATCAATGTATGCCATTGAGCAACATCTAGGCATATCAGAGAATGCAGACAACCATATACATGTAAGCGAAACCAACAGAAAATAATAGTCCATAAAAATTTTCTCTCTTTTAAATGTTTATTTTTATAACTATTAATAAGGCATTCTTTATGGCAATTACAACCTTATCCCACTTATTTGCGGTTGACATTATAAATCTTTCTTTTCATTCATTCCTACTTAGTGTTGTCTGAGAAATCAAAGATATTCTTTGCCAATCAATCCGAGCAATTTCTATCCACTTAACATTGGGTCTTCATATTTTCCTTACCAATTCTATATTATTATTTAATATGCTCGTCTAACAAGTGCATTTTCTACCCTCCAATGTACATTTCCAAACCAATCTATTTTCAATCAGTTTATTGATATGTCTGTTCCTGGGGAACCGACTCAACCTCAGCCGGCCCAGGTGGGGCCGACACTTGTATACAGGAGGCGGGTCAAACCGCCTCCTGACCCGCCTCCTTCCTACATCAGGGCCCCCATTGGTATACAGGAGCCGGTTCACACCGCCACCGGACCCGCCTCCTTCCTACATCACCTAAGGGATGGGCCCACGCCCAATTTATTTGGATTTAATTAATTAAAAAAGATTTGATATCTTTTGTATTAAATAATAATATCTTATATTAGGAAAGTTGATTTAATTAATTAAATACTATCTTATATTAGGAAGTTTTTTAGGAGGTGGAGAGGGCTATTTAAAGGGCATGAAGGGGTTAGAGCTAGGCATGCTTTGGTTATTGTCTTCTTGTAGTCTCTTTGACGTTTTGGGCTATAGACTTGTCTAGAGATTTGGGAGAGACGATCCTCCTCTCGAATAGAGGATCAATTGTATTTTTCTTCTAGCTTATTTTGCTTTGAGTATTTAATCAAGTTCTATTATTTTTTTGGTTGTTTCATCTCCGATCTTGGGTATTCTCGCTGTTTTTACCAATTTCGCACTAGGGTTGCTTGCGAACTCATGTAGATCCTATAGGATTACTTGCGAACTCAAGTACTTCCTATCATTTATCTTATAGATATCACTTCAACATTTGTTCTAATATAATCATTCATTCACACATTGATATCAGAATTCTCATTTATGACACAATCCACTTAGATAATAATGATTTATTTACAATCAAGCTCATAGGAAACACTTGAAAATTTCAAGTAAATCCTATCAATTCCGGACAAAATAGCGAGAAAACACTTCCAAACTCCAATGAAAAATCAGAAAAACATTAGTTTTTATTGCAATAATCAAAGATGCAGAAGAAAAATATCAAGATACAGTCGATCCTCAATTTGAGAGGAGGATCTATCACTCCCAAATCTCTAAATGCCGCCAGAGCCAAAAAAATAAAAACTAAGAGAGATCAAATTCAGTCAAATTCAAGATGCCCTAACCCTAGGAAAACAAACTATTTAATGTATAGAAAAACCTTCTTAAATTGCTCGGTGGCTCCTGCGGTTTGATCGGTGTATAGGAGAGGCAGAAGAGTCCGCCTCTGTTCCGCCTGAGCCGGTCCCAAGTGGACCGGTTGGACCGTTCTGACAATACTCCCCTCCCAAAGACCCACCCTGTCCGCAAGGTGGAAAGACGACACCCTCCTCTATTCCCTCTTCATCACAAACGGTAAGAACCTGAAGAGTCCGGCCATTACACCTGCGCCCCGGCGTTACCTCTCGTCACATCTGAAATAGAGCCGCTTCGCCCTTTTCTTTTGTAATTTCGTTTATGTGAGCTTCTTGAAGTTGTTCCCATGTCTTACTCCTACAGTCTTCTCCTTCGAAGTCTCCTGAAAAAGTACCCGGTGCCGGCTCCTTGGGTGCCAAAAAGGTAGTTGTCCTCCTATTTGAACCTCTTGAGCTATTATCTCCAATCTCTCTTTAGATGCCTCTGATCCACCACCAATTGAGCTAGCTCCATAGTCTCTCCCAAGTCACGAGGCATCATTACTCTAACCGCTATCCAGAGCTTTGGTGTTAGTCCCTTCATGAAATTTTCCTCTAGCACTGTCTCAGGAAACCGGTCCAATCAGTTAGCAAGATACTCAAATCTCTCACGGTACTCCATCACTAAACCATCCTGTGTCAAGGCGAAAAACTGCTCGTAGAAGTCTCTTCTCATGCCAGTTCAGAAACGTTCTACCAAACAATCCTTGAACTCTCTCCAACTCCGTATGGGTTGTTGCATGTCCCTCCACTGGTACCAAGACAAAACCTTCCCTTCCGAACATAGGCCCGCTACGGTCAGTCTCTCCTCCTCCGTCAACCCATTGACGGCGAAATATCTTCTACCTTGTAGATCCACTCGTTCGCATCATCCTCCCCCCCCCCCCCCCCACA